>NW_026558997.1:0-94771 GCF_026930045.1 Uloborus diversus
TTATTAACATTTTCTACGCTACAGCGTGCGTTTGTTTTATCTTTTTTATCCGCCATTAGACGGTGGCTACAGTGCCCCCTATAGTTTGTTGGAGTTGCAAATCCACAGGAGTTAGGGTTACAATTTCAACCATCAAAATATCACTAAACAGGCAATGGCTTCGTTCAAATGTAGAAGAGTAGAAGCAATTTTCATCCGTCATACTTTGACCCGCGGCTTTCTAGTCTTCATATAAATAATAGCTGATGATCGAGTAACCCGAGTGTTTCAACAATGAAACTCGCGTCACGGCATGATAATTTGATAATATGTTTAGGTAATGCTCAACATGCAGGGAAAGACTTTATTGTGACGAGGTTGAACTCGATCCGGTAACTTAACTGTCTTACTGGTAAGACAGTCATTTTAGGGGAAAGAAGAATCGAAAAAGTGGTTGAAAATCAATGCTATCCACCGGAGTTTAGGGTAAATCCACTGGAGTTAGGGTTACCATTTCAACCATCAAAATATCACCAAACAGGTAATGGCTTCGTTCAAATGTAGAAACGTAGAAGCACCCGTCATACCTTGACGGGGGACTTTCTAGTTTATGTAAATAATCTTAATTGTTCTCGAATGTTCCTTAGCTCTGTATAAAAACTCTCTCTCGAGCTGAGAGTGGGGAGTTGAGACTTGACAGCCAGGCAGTTCGCTTGTTTGGAATAGAACCTGCTTTCATCTGTAGTGTGTGTGCTTAATGTACGTGACAATATCACAAATATAAAAATTATTTTTAAAAACTAAAAAATATTACAGTATGGATATCGAAATTTAAAAATGAGTAGCTTAATTATTTTCTTCAGTTTTAGAGCAGTTTACTTCTTTATTGGAATCAACTACACGTTTAAGGACATAAGTGAAGTGTTGCTTGATAGGTGGCGCTGCAAATAGAAAACATTTTTTAACATTGTATTTTGCTCCGCTATTTTACTGTACCTCACATTTCTCTTCTCAAAAATAGTTTATCATTTTAGTACTCCTTTTCTGTGTAAAGAAAACATAGTGTTTGATGTTCTGATCATGTCATATTGAGCTCGTGTTCAAATTGAGACATATTGGGCACTAAAAGGACAGCAAATGTTCATTACATGAACCAAGGAATAAAAATCATACATATTCTAAATATTCAACCCAAAGACGAAAAAACACTAACCATACACTAAAAACATGTTTCCTTAAGCGATTAAAAAAAATGTATGTATTGTGAAGCTCTGAGAAGTTGAGCTCCGACTCTGACAATATTTACCACTGTTTCGGAAAATAGGGAGGGGTAATTGGCGCTAAGTTGAGTTGGGAAACTTTCTTAGTAGTTCTTCAAAAATATTCCAACTAAAATCCAAGCCAATAACTTAGACCGTTTACTAAACCATGAAGGATTATCTTTACACTGCTTTCTTATGTCACCGATATATTTCTGAATTAAATTATTGGTAAAAATCAACAGAGAATTTTCCCTGCACAAGATTGTAATCGACGTAGGCAAGGGCAATTGAAGTGCTAATTAGTAATAAAGCAATGGAACTATTTGCATATAATACCATTAGTCTCAATAGCGGCGTTGGTTTAGAGCCCAAAAATAAATTTAAAACTTTATTTTTCTAAAATTAGAGCGAGGAGTGAAATCTGAAAGTACAATCAAAATACAGTAAAATCCCTCTAATGCGGACGCTAACGGGACAATTTTTTCTGTCCGCAATAGAGAGGTGTCCGCAATACAAGGGTTTAATAACGTTATTTGCAATGGAACTGGGGAATAAAAAATTGTCCGCATAAGAGGGGTGTCCGCCTTTGAGGGGTGTCCGTTAAGAGGGGTTTCACTGTAATTCTCGCAAACATCGAACTTATTTTGTCGTTTCGCCCCTAGTCAAGTGGGAAAACTTACGTCTGATAACTTATCTGATATCAAATTTGTCTCATGACTCAGTTATAAATGATATCGACATTAGTCTAAGGCATACGAAGATTATGATGAATGATCTTATGCTGTTTAACCACGAAACTGTTTCGTTTTTTGTGATATCCTGGAAAAAATTTGCATATTTTTAAGAAATAATTTCGTTTCTAAAGCAAATGAAATAGCAAGAGACAAAGAGATGTAAATGGACATTGCAAAGCTTTGAGTAAAAGTCGCGTAAAACTCAGATTCTAGGTAGGCTTTCGTTGGTACCTTTTTTTTCCTAAATCATGAGATTTAGCAACACCCAGAACTACATGTAATATGTCCTGTCCCCAAAACGGAGGAGAGGTTCTCCTACTATTTGTTCTATTTATCCCTCCGATTTTAATTTTGGCACTCACATCCCTTTGCTTTTCACTGCAACAATTGCATGAACTCAAATCTGCAGTTCAAAATATTTTAAGTGCTGAAATAATTTTTTTGTTAATTTTTGATTACAGTGTCTTTACCATAGTTTAACCTAATTTAGTTAAACTTGCAACTGGTTTACAGTAGTTTTATGAACAATACTTTACTGGAAAACAACATCCAACCAACATCCAACGACTGAAAGCACTGTAAACTTAGCCTTTTAACTGTCATGCCCGAAATAATCTCGGGCACAACACTGGCGTTGCAAAATGTCACGCCCGGGAAATACTCATAGTATTTTTATCAGGGAGGGGGCATTATACCCGAACATACATCGGAAAAAGTTTATTTCGATTTTATCTCTTTGTCAAACCCGAATATAGTTCTGGGAAAGTTAGTTTGCTCTAAATTCAGTAGATAGCAGTACGAAAATACCCCCCCCCCCCCACCGCCGCCAAACTGTACCCCTGCTACGCTGAGTGGGAGCTGCTTCACGCGAACGTGCAGTGGCTTAAAAACCTTAAACTTTTTATGCATATGTAATTCAAAATATCACTTTTAAACTACACTGCTCAAAACAATAAGGGGAGCACATGGTTTTAACAAAATTACGCAAAGATGCATACTAATAAGTAACATACAATGAATAATCCATAATTTAAATCCTACCAGAAAACGGAAGAAGAAAACTTTATATGCAAATCATAGTTCATGACGTCAAAAACCAGAAAAAGGAGATAAGGGCAGAAATCGGGATGTTGTAGAAAAGTCTGTTTTATTGCCGTAACTGTGGAATTTGATTACGCAGTATTTTTTCTTAGACAAGGTTAATTGAGGTTGTCTCAACAATGTGATTTACCGGAATCCATGACATGGCGTGTCATAGGCAAACTGGAATCTGGGCAAACATAACGTAGTATCGCAGACACTGTTGGAGTCTCCAGAAGTGTTGTTGCAAGGCTGTAGAATCGATTCCAAGAGACAGGAAATGTTAGACGTCGACGAGGGCAAGGTCGGGCACAAGCCAGTACAGCAACTGATGACCGGTATATACTGTTAACAGCCCGTCCAAACAGAACAGAGAATGCTACACAGCTGCAAAGACAGTTGCTCTTGGCAACAGGACGAAGGATGTCAAGCCAAGCAGTACGTAATTGGCTTCATGAGGGAGGGCACTATGCACATAGGTCAATGGTCTGCATTCCGTTGACCCCACGCCATCGTGCGAACCGAAGAAGATGGGCTGCTGAACATCGAGATTGGGAGCAACATGATTGGAGCCAAGTGTTATTTACAGATGAGTCCCAAATCAGTCTGGAGTGCGACATCCGACGTGTTCTGGTATGGAGGTACGGGGTCACTCGAAATGACCCGGCATTCATTCGTGAAAGGTCACAATACAGATGAGTTGGTTGGATGGTATGGGGTGGAATCAGCATAGGCGGACGTACGGACCTGCATATCTTTCGGAATGGCACTTTGACGGTCCAAAGGTATGCAGACGAGAAACTGTGACGTTATGTCATCCCTTACGCTGTAGCCATTGGAAATTCCTTTGTTTTCCAGGATGATATTGCCCGACCGCATAGAGATCATCTGGTGGAGAACATGTTTCAAACTGAAACAATACAGTGTATGGATTGGCCAGCGTGCTTTCCTGACCTGAATCCAGTCGAGCATGTTTGGGACATGCTCAGAGGACGAATTCTGCGCGACCAAGGCCGCCTGTTACTGTTCGAGACCTGGAGATTTCACTTCTTGAGGAGTGGAACAGTATTCTCCACAGTCAGATCAAAAACCTCATCGCACCCATAGTAAACAGGTGTGCAGCAGTCTTAGCTGTTCGAGGAGACCATACTCCCTATTAAAACTTATGCATCATGTCTAAACAGTATATTTTTTCATCGTTTTCATATAGCCAAATTGTTGCCCTAGATAATCTATTCATGTTTTTTTCCATATTTTCCAAGAACTAAAGCGTAATTCCATTTTTTTTACCTTTTTTTTCTGTATTGCGCATTGATACGTGTGTACTATCCATTGTTTGCCAATATGTGGCTGTCTCGCACGGTTTTCTTCACATTTTTGATTGCTCCCCTAATTGTTTTGAGCAGTGTATTAAGTATAATTTTTTTTCTACCAAACACTTTATTTTTTTCAATTAAAATAGACAATTTATGTCCATCTAAAAAATTTGACAGTTAAAAGGTTAAAAAAATAGATAACCACGGTATAAACGGTAAAAAAATAGAAGCAACGGAATGGCGGGCAAAGAAAGATACATTGCTCGAGCAGCATTTATGTAAATCTGAAAAAAAAAAAAAAAAAAAAAAAAACCCTTCCGCAACGGTATTTGGGCAAAGCAGCTAAGTACTGTTTGACCACGGATTGTATGGAATTGGCAAACATCCAGCTAAGGCGACTCCATCTGAATGAGGGGACAAAAAAAAAATTAATTTGAATTTTGACATCTTGATTCAAATTATGTTTTTCGCAATCACGAGTGTGTGTATGTAGGCGTGTGTGTTTGTGTGTGGGGGTTATGTGTATGTGTGTGTAGGCATGTGTGTTTGTGTCTGTGGGGGGGGGGTATGTGTATGTGGGCATATGTGTTAGTGTCTGTGTGCAGGCATGAATGTGTGTGAATGTGTGGGTGTCTGTATGTATGCGTGTGTGTATGTGTTTGCATGTGTGTATGTGTTTGTAGATGTATGTGTGTGTATGTGTTTGTGTGTGTGTGTGTATGTGTGTGTGTGCGTGCGTGTGTGTAGTTGTGTATGTATGCGCGTGTGTATAGGACATGGATGAAACCTGGAGACGGCTTTCGCTATAGGAGTAGCATCGTGAGGAGCCCGTCGACGGTGATGGTGCGGAGGGTGGCGGTTGGAAAAATCAAAGGAACGTCAAAAACAGTCAAGTGAGAACAATAAGCAATCGTGATTGCTCAAAATTTTATGCGCGTATTCCGCTCATTTGAATGAGAGTTTGCTTAATTTAGAGGCTAACATACATCTGCAATATCTGACATCCCTGAAAACTAATAGGTGCTTCCATTTCCGCGTGTAAACCGGATGTTTGTCTTTCCGTACAATCCGTGGTTAGACGGTAGTTAATTTAATATTAAAAAAATAATAAGCTTGATATCTTTCTTTCTTTTATTTTAATTATTCTTATGTGTAACTGAATTCAAAGAGAATAATTTATTTCGGAATATATTACATTGATACTTACTTGAACATTTTCGATTGTTCTCAAACATTCAGTCTTTATTATTGTTTTTCTTACTTTGCAAAATCAAGTGAGGTGAGATTTAAAAGCCGCCCGTTCCAAAAGCAAAGTCTAATACCTCCTTTGGGAAAATAAAACATTCATTTTCATTTAGCAAACATCAGTTTATCTCAATTTATAACGATTTCCAGCTAATTGTTTATCCTCTGTGGTCATTTGCCAAGAACTATTTGTCAGTTTTGCTTAGAAGCCTCTCCGAAATTGCTTTGCTAAACATTAAGGTGAGAAAGAGGATTTTCCTTTCTTCCGTTTTAAGAGTATAACGTCCTAAGTAGTATAACAAGAGTAGTATAACCCCTAAGAGTATAACTAATATTTAACGTCCTTTTTACTATAATAAAATAGTACACTGGTGTGTAAAAATTAAGGACGAGACGGTTTTTTCAATATAACTTTGTACAAAAGCTTTCCAAATCAACACATTTAATACTATAAGATCCCCAATACGTAAGGACATGTGTAATTCAAGCAACACTTACTAAAAGAGAAATCAGAGGGATAAAAAGAAGCTTAATTAAAAAAGTTGCATGGAGCGCAATGCGACTAAAGGCCGAAACATCTCTGTGATGGGTGTCCAGCAAGAAACATCCGGTCTTTAGTAGGGGATATGATCTTCCCTGACTGCTAGGCAGGTTTCACAGCGTCTGCCCATGCTGAGAATGAGGGTGTCAATGAGTTGTTGAGGCATTGCTGCCCATTCGTCTTGCAGCGCCAATCGAAGCTCCCGAATCGTTACTGGTGGTAAGGTACGAGCTGCCAAGCGTCTGCCTAGAAAAATCCTATACATGCTCGATGGGACTGAGATCCGGAGATCGTGCCGGCCAATCCATACATTCAATATCCTCACTCTCTAAGAGCTGTTCGGCAGCTACTGTGCAATGACATGGTGCATTGTTGTCCATGAAAAGGAATTGCGGACCCATAGCGCCTCTAAAAAGACGCACATATGGAAGAAGAATCTCGTTACAATAACGGGTCCCGTTGACTGAACCTGCGTCGAAGATGTGAAGGTCTGTACGACTACCAAGCATGATGCCTCCCCAAACGAGAACACCGCGACCTCCATACCTGTCCCTTTCAATGATGTTCGAGGGATGATGAGTATGCGATGAGACTTGCTACTCAGACTGAATCTGCTCTCATCTGTAATGAGTACTCGTCACCATTCATTGTTTCTCCAATTCCGGTGTTCCTGGCACCACAGAGAACGCCTTCTCCGATGGGCAGGCGTTAGAGGTACACACCGTATAGGGCGTCGGGCAAACAGACCACCACCGTGCATTTTTCTGGCCACGGTAAAACGCGATATCGGTCGTACAGTCGCCTGTGTCGTGTGTCTAGCGATTTCTCCCGCCTGTTTCTTCTGGCTTGTAAGACAATATACCGGTCATCTGCGGGTGTGGTTCCTCGTGGACGACCACTACTGAACACCCGGATAGCACTTCCTGTAGTTTGAAATTGTCTCCAAAGTCGTGAAACGATGCTGTGAGCAATTCCGAGCTCTGCAGCCACACTTGTCACACTGCGGCATCCCTCCTACTTCCCAATGATTCGACCTCGAGTAAAAGCATCCAGATGTCGTCTAACAGATTGATTTTTCGCCATTTTTCGCTGAGACAGCAACTCGGTGTGATTTTAACTGCTATACGGCGTCCAATCTTCTTGTCAAAAATACTGATCTTACACCGACAACATGTTTTATGCTACTCAGACACTCCCCCATTACGTCTGCCTGCATATCTGCGCATGTGCTACCGTACATCACCTTACTTAATCTCCTGATTGGTCTTTCTGTCCGCTCTGCCTCTTCGTTCAGCTGATATGCTAATTTCTCGACTTCGTCCTTAATTTTTACACACCATTGTATAGTGCAGCTCTGGCTAGTTGAGCTGTGACCTTGACAATGTTTACCTGTTTTAGGGGAGTTTAGTGAAAAATAGAAGTGTAGATTTTTTTTCAGCTCAAAGCTGCAATCTGAGAAAACTGAAGGTAAAACTATACCAGTGACTGACTTCCACAAACTTGGCAGCGTCGCATTGCTGTGATCAGGATCTGCGTAACCTTCAGAGTGTTACCAGGTTAGACTTGCTCCAATTATAGTAGTTGCTACCTATAAAGCGAAATTCAATTAATTAACAAGAGAGAAGTAGGTGCCAAAAGATCAACTAAGAATGAGTAAATAGGTAATTACTGCAAACTTTGAAAGACCATATTTCACTTTTGTAAATTTTGTAGAATTTTATAAATTCTCTTGCTATTTTTTTCCCCCTTAGGAGTATCAACTACTAGTGAAGGTTCAACTATTTGTATGAGTTTCAGCTACTGGTGGTTTTACCTGAAATAAGTTCTGTCTATAATTGTTCTGTAATTATTTTTTTTGTGAGCATTCTCCGTTTAAAGTGATTTCATTTGTTAAATTCTAGTGTTTAGTTCCAAAAGAAAATGTTTCAAAGGATTTTACTTAGCTTGTCAAAACGTAATTTCAAACCACGCCCAGGTACTTGACCAAATGATGCCCAAGTATAAATTAAATTATGGACTAAGTGAATCGATTACTTTTAACCCTGACATATATGAAATATGAACCGTCTAGACAATAATGTTTTCCAAAAGCTAATAAAATGATAGATCACCTAACCGCACCCTTTTATTCTTTATGGCTTTTAATGTATCACTTTTGGCTTTTCTGTGAATGGCTGTCAGGGAAGAAGCCTAGTAATTATAGCAAAAATAATTTCATCAGTATGTGTATTAATAAAAGGTTATACTTGAGCAGAGTGATGGAGCTTATTATCGTGTGTCATAAAATAATAAAATAATTTTAAAATAGTTCAAAGTTTATATTGCCAGCTGGTGTAAAAGGAGACACTGGCGGAGAGGAAACAAACTCTATTAACAATCTTGTGGACATCTTTGTAACTGAACCGTCGTTGGTGAGTGAGGACTAGGTAACATATGGATGGAATTCTGAGATTTCAGCGTGTTTATAAGCAATCGTGTAGGTGTCATCATTGATCAAAGATGATACTGTGAAAAAAAAAGTTGTCTTTTAAAAATAAGTCATGTTAATTTTTCTCTTCTAGCAGGTCTGAAAATACAATTTAATTGGTTTTAACTAGTTCAAAATTATCACGTAGAAGGCTTCTAAAAACTTTTACTCATGAATTTCCCTTTCCCTTTTGTTTTTGATATGGAATTTCTGTGTTTCTATTTCTATACATTCTGCACTATGGGGAAACTAGAAACAACTAAGTTTTTCATGCTTCCCGTTATTCCGAAACTTCAACTTTGGTGTAATTGATACTTTTGTGTGTATTTGCGAACATTCAGCACATAATTAAATTTTCTGTGAGCTGTCAAGTACGATTGAACTCATTTCTCAATCAACTATTGAAAAACTAGAAAGTCGCCCGTCGAGGTACGACAGGTGAAAATTGCTTCAACTTTTGAACGAAGCAATTGCCTGTTTGGTGATAGTTTGATGGTTGAAAATGTAACCCTAAACTCCAGTAGATAGCGTTCATTGTTGGCGGCTCTTTCGTTTCTTCATTCTCCCAAAATGATAGTTTTACCAATAAAACAGTTAAGTTACCGGATTCAGTTCAGCCTTGTCACAATAATGCCTTTCCTTGCATGTTAAACATTAACTAAACACATTATCAAAATATTATGTCTTGGCGCGAGTTTCATTGTTAAAACACACGGGTTACTTGATCATCGGCTATTATTCATATGAGGATGAAATTATTCATCTGAAGTTGAATAGGTATATGTAAAAAGTTTTAATTCTCTCAAAGAAGAATTCTGGAATCTCATACATATGTATTACGTTGACCTTTGTCATAAAACTTAATTTTGAAATATTTTTATTATTTTTCAGAGTTGCAAAAAGCATGAAGAAGAAATAATATTACAGCTTCTACACTAAAAGCTTTGAAAATGAAAGAAATAAAACTCCATTTTTAAGGTTCTTATGAAATCTAATTTCAAGTTGCAGAGAGAACGCAATTTGTCAGCAAAAAATATTGTTCCTAACTCTGTAAGAAACGAAAATTTTATTTAGGTACTTCCTTCTACCTCAAATTGATTTTTACTTTTAGCCGCGAACATTTCTTTTTATGTATTTTTAACTCTAAATAGTATTTCTCTCGGAAACTACTAAAAGTTAATATGTAATAATTAGGATTTCAAATGCTTTAAAAGTTAGAATGTTTTAGAACAAGGATTTTCGTTATTTTTCTTGATAACTGGAAGACCGTTGCTTGTTAAAGCTACCCCCCCCCCCCCTTCCGCTTCCGTAGAAAGCTTTTGCTAGGAAGAATGATACTAAAATACGCGTTGTTATTGGAACAAAATTAAAAACCTACTTCCCATCTCACTAAAAGTAAAACTTGATTAAAGAGCACACTATAATTAGAGAAATGTGAAAATCTCCTTACGACTCAAAGAAAAAGCGACCTTGATAATAATACACATAATGAAATTAAAAAATAAATAAATAATGATGTTAATTAAAAAAGCTTCAAAAATTCACACCCTTTGAGGTTCGAACTAGTTTTGTATCGAGTTTCACAGCTATAAGGGTTAAATGGACTCCAGGCGATAATAGAACGGTCGTACGCAACAATACGCAACAATTGAAAAGTCGTTTTGAAGTCCGTGGCCTCAAGTAAAATAAAGTTTTCAAGTAAGTTCGGGTTCTTTAGTCCAGCGCTTGAATGTATTTTGACCTAGGATTTTGAATAATTTAGAAACCTTTTTATCACCTGTTCTCGTTAAATGAGGAACATTTTAAATTTTTTTCTTCATCTTGTGCATACAAGAAAAAGCTTTTGGAATAACTACAATGTTTAGGAGTGTATAGGAATTCTTTAACATCTTTATTAATCCTTATATATGGAATGTTTGCTTAAAAAATAATTGCAAAAAAACTTAGTCATAATTAAGAATAAAAACAAAAAAAGATTGCAAAGTATAAGCAACTACTTTTATTAAAAAAAAAATCAAACAGCAAAATTTTAGTATTTTTACTTAAGTATGCAAGAGATTTCGTCAATATTTCCCTCACAAGAAATACAAAGTAGGCTTACGTTGGTTATGATGCACGCATTTTAAAACTGTTGAAAATAATGTTTCCCCACTCAAGAGTAAAAATGAGTAGAAACTTGGTGCAGAAAAAAAAATCTGAATTATGTATTCGTGTACGAAAAAAAATTATCTAAAAATTAAAAATGACTATCAATGTAACACGTGGATTTAAAAGTACACAGTCTTTCTTCTAGAAAAGGGATCAGTTTAAGAAAAACAGGAAATGTAACTGCATTTAAAAAAAAAGCTCTTGTTTTATGTCTGCTATTATTGTAGTAGTACTAACATTAGTACCATCTTACTACTATTATATATGCGAAAGTTTGTCTGTATGGATGTATGGATGTTTGTTACTCTTTCACACAAAAACTACTGAATGGATTTTGATGAAACTTTACAATAATATAGCTTATGCATCAGAAGAACACACAGGGTAGTTTTCGTCCCATTATGGGGGGCAAAACCCCCTTAGGGGGGCAATAAAACACAATTTTCGTATAAATTCTCTAATATGGGGATGAAAGAATACTTGCACATATTAACATTATATGTCCATCGAAAGCTCTGATTTTTCTGCTGAAGATGGCACCTCTTCGAAATTTCTAAGTAGAATAAAAAACGAGTTATGAGCTTTTTAGTTCCATGTTCGAAGGCTTTCCTCAACACAATATAGTATTTAGGGTATCATCTCAATTCCCTGTCGATAGCGACAATTGTTGTATTGTTGACTATTTTTGCTTTTCGTCTGACTGTTCAAGGCTTTTCTCAAGTCAAATTTTAAAGTAAGATTTTTTGCACAAGATAGGCAAATAATACATAGATTTGGCTGATTATTTTCCAGTTTTACGCAACTTTGAGGAAATTAATGTTTTTTTTTTTTTAAATTTATTTGTGTTGACTGGCTGCTTGATCGACCAGCAGGAATCTCGCCAAACTTTTTTTTACGGAATCATTTCAATAGTTAAGGCAGGTGGCAATTTTTTCAATTGTCGCTGTTTTTGAAGCTAAAAACTACGCAAATACTGTTTCTCGGTTTTCCCCATGTAACAAAAATATCGCTATTTCTTTTAATATTTCTTTCTTTATATCATTTGTTAACATGTAAAATGATCCGCCAACTAAATTAATCAAATCCATAAACAGCACAAGTTTGCGCACACTTTCAAACACAATTGCCAAACTTTACTACTTATTTTGGAAACTTTTCGGATGGCATCATTTCATGCTCACTGGAAGTTAGTCAGTATTTGGGCCCACTATTTCTTCGATAAAATTAGTAACACACGGTTTTACAAAGTAGGGAGGGGGAAACTTATCCAAGGTATCCCAAAACGATTACCGCAAATTCCGTAACATTTTAAATCGCAGTAAAGGATTACGGGCGGCTACATTTTTTTAAAAGTTTGTACATCAATAGCAATATAGAGACGATTTTAGAATATGTTCACAAAAAAAAAAAAAAGGCAAATCGTTTTAAACACGTGAAATTTAAATTTATATTTTGGAAATTCCTCAAATTTGTATATACTTAAATGTCTTTTTTTTTTCATTTCTAAAAGAGTTCTATTTTGTGATTCGTATTTATTGCCATTTTACTTCTATGGGTAAGGAAAAAGCTCGATTTTTATTCACGACAAAGCAGCGTGTTTTGAGTTATTTCAGTTACAGAAGAAAACGAATAAACGTAACTATATATGTTGTTTCTCACAATTATTACACACCCAGGCAACGTTTTTAAGCATTTTAAAGGTTTGATGTTCTCACTCTAAAGAGACATTATTAGAATCTGGATTTGTAGTGACTGTTAACCCTATTTTGGGACGAATTCTCCGGTAAGAAGCTATACGGTAATTCAGAGGGCAGATGTAGCGCTGGACACCATTTGACGGGGATGGGGGTTATAAGGGAAATGGTTGACTTTATTTAAGAATTGTTGACCTCACTCGAATTGGAATTTTTGAGAATTACCCAAACTAACTTCTTTACAACTCCTGATTGTTTTCCTGATTTATGTTGTGTGATTTTTTGGGTGTCTTCCCAGTTTCGCCGACATTTTATTTACCCCTCCCCCACCCTTGATTTTCAGTTTTCATCATATCTTTTGATATATTAAAGGGGGGAGGCCATTTTAAATGCCGAAGAAACAGGAGAGAAACCATTTTTTGGTAACTATTTTGGTATATCTCTATGTTGACCATTTACTTGAATCGATTGAAAAAAACTACATCAAAGTGAGCGAAGCCGCGGGTAAAAGCTAGTTATTAATATTAACTGGTGTGCTCAAAAGTAAATAAAAGAGACCAATAAAAGCGTTTCAAAAATATTTGCAATGAAAATCTTAAACTGAAAAACAAACAGAATTCAATTTATTGATAAAAAAAAGTATACAATTCTGTAAGACGCTTCTTCAAAAATTCCATCTTAAATGTTTTTCAAGTTATTTTTTTTCCCTTTTTTTTAATAGCACGAAAGCGCGAAATAAGAATTCTTCACTACGAACTTTTTCAATGCTTGTTGATTTGAATTCATATTATTTTTCTTTTACACGCACGAGCCGCTCAAAGTTGGCTGTTACTTTAAACCAATGTCACGGTCGTCATCACGACTGATTAAAAAAAAAAAAGATATTCTTAGAATTGAACCCTCCAAACATGAAAACGAACGTGGAAGCTACCAAAATCTTAATGTCCTATTATTCATTCAGTTAAATGAGTTCCGTAGAAATCTTACTTGAAAACGTTCTCTTGGGAGAAAGTATTTTGAATTAAAGTTCGAAATGGAATATTTTATTTTCCAGAGCTTTGAAAAAGTTTAAATGAAAAGATGGATCCATTAAGTATTTCGACTTTTTATTCCCTCAAGTTTACCATTTTCTTTCTTATTTAGCTTAGGATTATAAAAACACCTATCTCAAAGAGTAGAGTTCCAAATACCTATCGTTTGCTTTTATAAAAACTATTAAATTTTCCTCTAAGCGGCAATCTTAAATTTTTAATTAACTGTAATTGTAACATCACGTTCTTCAACGAAAAACTCGTCTTACACTAAACAATAATTGGAAAATAGGATTCATAGTAAAAAATATAGCTCTATTAATATTAAAATGAAAGCTTTATTTCAAAAGAAAAAAAAAGTCTATCAAAATAGCTCTTTTATTTTCGTATACGTTGGAACCAATTCTTTCTGATTGTTTTCCCTCAATTCGTTTTTATGATTGCACTATAAAATATCCATTTTTACGATCTGACGAAGAAGAAAATACATGAATTTTGTAGCTTTCGCTACAAGTCTTGTTTGCTGCTCTTTTCCAGAAAGGATTTATGGCATCAAATTGTAGCAATTTGATATTTATTTTCTAAATCATTTTTATTTCAGTTTGCTCATATATTTTTCAAAAATATAAAAAATAACAAAATTAATTAATTGGAATTGGAAAATTTTGAATTCAAATTATGTTTTTCGCAATCACGAGCTGCGGTCAGGACCCTACTCATTGGAATTATCTTTACTAATAATAAAGCTGAAAGTCTGTCAGGATCTCTGTGACGCGCATAGCGCCTAGACCGTTCGGTCGATTTTCATGAAATTTGGCAAAGTTAGTTTGTAGCGTGGGGGTGTGTACCTCGAAGCGATTTTTCGAAAATTCGATGAGGTTCTTTTTCTGTTCCAATTTTAAGAACAAAATTCTCATAAGATGGACGAGAAAAAAAACGAAATTATCATTACGTGAAACCGTAACCAAGCCAATTGGCGAGAAAATTCACCATACATTATATGTAAATATACAGGCGAACCAAAAAACCTTTTTAATTTTCTATTACGGGCAAAGCCGTGCGGGTACCACTAGTTGTTTCTATAAACGGCTCCTGTCCTCTCAAACCCGCCCCTCCTTTTGGGCGATTACGTGTGTATAGTTGTATATGTGTAGGCTTGTGTGTGTGCGTGGACCTGTGTGTATGCACGTTGGTGTGCGTGGACCTGTGTGTATGCACGTTGGTGTGCGTGTAGTGTATGTGTATGAGCGTGCGTGTGTGTAGGACATGGACACCACCGACCAGGAGAAGCGGATTCCGGGGGACAGTGCTCAGGACCGGAGGAGCCGCTCCTGCAGAGAACGGTGGGGTTGAAAAAGGAACCGGAACGTCTAGGAAGGTCAAGTTAAAACAATTAGCAATCGTGATTTCTCAAAAAAAAAGTAATATTAAACACATTATTATAACATTCAGTTTGCGAAAGAAAAGTCTGAACTCATTAAAAAAAAAAAAAAAATTCTCATTTTCTGAAACCAGTTCTTCGACACAATTATTTTTAAACCACTGTCTTTGCCCAAGTTTGAGACATAGATTGCTATACATTACACTATTTAGACACAGAAGCTCAAGAGAGAATTGTGTTCCGAAACAGCTACCAAAGATATTTTTCTCTTATTCGAATGCCGATTAACAAAAATCAGTGAAACAATAAGGATATTTAACACATAAGTTCAGATGTGAAAGTATTTTTTCTCGCTCCCATAGTAGTAAATTTACTTGAAAAGTAAGTCTGAAACTGGAATGAAAACAGAGCAAAATAGAGTTATTGAGAAAAAAGTTATTTTAAGTGTACACCCAGTGCTTTCAACTAATTTCAAACAAATTTTACGAAAATTGAGCCAATGGTTTCGACGCTACGCGAGTTACAAGAAATTATACATACAGTTATACTTTCACACACAAACATTATTTTTTTTTAAATATAGTAAATACAGAAAAAAGAAAAATTGTATTTGCAGCAATAATTATTGATTGAAGCTTTTATATAAAACTTATCAAATTTCTTACGCCTTCAATATACTATTCAAAAATGCTATCTGAGACATATTTTGAAGAATATGGCAGCACCTCCAACATACTCATTGGACAGCCAATGTTTCAAGTGAAATATAAGCTTATATTTTTCATTCACCACACGAATAAAGACTACTGCTGATGCCTTCTATTCGAGGAGAGTATTTATTTGTGCTACCGCTTCTGCGAAGCTTATGATGGTCTGAAATTGCCTTCCGTTCGACCTTACTTGTTTCCTAGAATGTCATTACCTTCAACTTACCCATATAGAACTCATTTCTTGGCAGGTAGAGAAACACTTTCATTTCCGTAGGTTTTACCTTATTTCCCACAAATGTATTTTTCGGAGTGATTTTGGCAAATTACTCATATTTGCTTTTCTGCTCCAAAGACTTTCGCTCACATGTTTCGGGTGTTACCAGAAGTGTATTAGTTTGCATCACATTTTTCTTTGGTGGATGTTTGCTCATTAATCGTCTGCAGTAAGAATTCATAAAGTGCCAGGTACCGTTTCAGCTCCTTTTTGGGTATTACACATTTTCACTATATTACAGTCCCTTGCCCATCGTAACCAATTCTACACATGGAGTAACAGGTTGAATGAAGCACTGAAGGCTGCATTAATCTTTGCTCTAAAATTACATAAGTGAACAAGAAAACAATTTAAATAATTACACCCCTTGTTTGTCTTTAAAAAAAGTGCCTCAAAGAGATTCAATTCCGAAAATTTTAACATGATTTAATGGATTACACAAAAAATGTTGCAATAGCACCAAATTTAAACCAGATTCAAAAAATCCCTTTTTTTTTTCCGCAAAATTTGGCGACAAAAACTTGGCGAAAAAAATCTTGGCGATGTATTACCAAATGGTCACCAAATTACAGCATCATTTAAGTTTGCTTTGAAATAAGACAGATTTGCTTCAACATTTATCACATCCGAATGCAAATAAAAGATAAGGTTCACAACTAAACTTTACTCAGAGTCTATTTGCAAAATTTCAACCTTATATGGCATACTGTTTTTGAGTCATGTGAGAAACATACATAGTATACACAGACGTCAAGAAAAAACTCGCAGTAATTAACTCGGGGATGATCAAAATGGATATTTTGCCCATGCGTTCGTATGAACGCATGGACAGACGTATGAACGAATGGACGGATGAAAAAAAAAACATTTATTTAAGGGTTATTAAAATGATTTTTTTCCCGAATTTAGAGGAAACATTTTTTTCATATTTACAATTCTTCATTTACTACGTAAAATGTAGTAAAAACGTACGGACAGAGCATTGCAGAATGCAATTTCTATTAGTAAGAAAAAACAACTTAAACAGTAATTCGCATCCATTTGGTTTTAGTAACTTTTATTTAAAGAAAAGTAAGCTATTGTAATTTACGCTTAAATGAAATTGGAACTTTTTTCTTTTATATATTTTTTGTTTTGTTTTTTTGTTCTTTTGTTTTTTAGAAAGAAGCTTTATTCCAAAATATCAATTTTATTAAAGAATACAAAATAGTTAGGATAGGAATTAAACTATTTGGTACTGTAACAATTAAGAGGTTAAAATTACTTTACAAAAAACATAATCAAGATTTTTAGCCATGAAAGAACTGTTGTTAAATGGCATTGGAATCATCACTGCTTTCGATCCCCTTGCTATCCATGTCAATTCTTAGTTTTTGCATCCGTTCCTGTAACACGTCCATACGTCTCCGTTCTAAGGATGGTTTAGGGCTGTCAACCATAGTAAAAATTCCACGATGCAAGGCATTGTTAACCAGAGACTGAGTTTTCAGATTAGTAGTGTAGGTATCAGCTTGGTGCTTCAAGGCTAATAGTTTACGAAGGGGTAGATCTATTTCTGCACTAGGAAAAAAACAATAATACTTAAAAACCATCATATTTCATAGCAAAATCATTGTCATAGTTTTTTTTTTTTGATGACCAATGTTGAAAAAGCATAAAAATTTTCAAACCATTTTTAGAGTGTTTTTTTTAAATATTAATATTGCAAAGAGCCCTACTAACTGCATGTCAAGATAAAAATTGGCGCAGTCCTATAATGGGTCATGCTCCATTAAAACCGAAAGAACCAATCAAAGTTGGTAATAGATAGTTACTAGCCACTTTTGAACTTAAATATTTCTCACTGGAAATTTATTAATTATTTTATTCTTATTAGACACAACGCGAGTGTTTGGCTATAAGTTCCCAACAAATGCTTCAAAATAACCTTAATTTGAGCCTTGAGATGCTCTTTCTAGAAACTTTAGTTAGATTAAAACAAACTAAGGTTCAGGGAGGACAATCATAATATGGTGAACACATTAATTAAAAAACTCTCATTGCTGATTCCATTTTGCTTATTGTGCTTAAATTTCGCATTTTTAATGAAACTTTTATTGTTTTTCAATGACCTTGCAGATTATTTTGGTTGATTATTTTACTTTTTGATGTCTCAGTTTCGTTTCTTGGGGAATTACTTTTCATTTGATTGGAACTTTCGTCTTTTTAATAACTTGTTTGTTCAGAAATTAAACATTGACTCTAAAATTTTTACATCATTGCTTTTGGAATGTTTGAAAAGCGGAAAATATTTTGCTCTGAGTAGTCTGGCGAAATAAAATTAAAACGCTTCATGTTTTGATGATTTATTACGGTTCAGTTCAAAACAAACAGAAAATAATTACAAAATTTAAAATAAAAATATATAAAATAAAAACATCTCTAAGAAAATAAAACTTTAGGCTGTCTCGATGCGGTTTTAAAAATCACCAAATACTCGGTTTCCAAGTAGATTCAATGTCATTCTGTAAAGCTTAATGTTCAATCACTAAACTCTGTATGTCCCAAGGAAAAAAAATTCAAATGTGCTCTTTGCAATAATTGGTGAAGTATTTTAGTATACATATAGTGAGTAAAAAAGGTACAAAACTGTCTCATTTTCTCATTAACGCCCTTGCGGTTGCTCAGTCCCAGAGTTACATGTTAAATAGAAGAGATATCTCGTCAAGAACTGCAAGAAGGAAAGATTTTGGCAAATTGACATTCTTAGCAAGTTTTTGAATTGTCGCTAAATGTTGGTGACAAAGTGTAGGCCCTAAAATATAATTCAGTGTTGCTTACTTGAACTGTACTAAATCATGCCCATTCCTGTACTGAATTATGCCCAAAATGGTGCGAGTCTGGAATCACCCACTGCTTGGCGCAATTTCCAAAAATCGCCAACTCTTCACGCTGGCGCGTGACGAGTTGGCGCGATTTCAACCAATCACACGCCTCAGACGGCAGGTGCATTATCGCCATTTGGTGAATAAGTGGGCGATTCCAGGAATCACCCGCCCAAAATATTACCCAAAGTATTACTCGAAATTCGGCCGACCGCACAAAAACCTCAGTCATCAAAATATAACTTTATCATTATAGTGACTATTATGACTTTTAATATTTTTATTTACCTGTTTTTAAATTTATTGACGGCACCAAGCAGCAATTGCTCTTGCACAGAGTTCAGTTCGTCACGGCAGTTCTTTGGGTCAAGTAATTCTTTTTTCATGCTGTTCATTATTTATTAGCTTACTTCTTAGTTCTTATATTACTCAAAGTATGTTAGAAATATTGTTTATCATTAAAATTGTTTCATGTAGACATATATTTTGCTATTTTAGGTGCTTCTGTTGACGAAATTAAAGTATTTAAAACATATGTTTCTGCTCAAATTTCTTAATGCCATCGAAAAATAAATGTTTTTTTTTTAATATGAAGTTTGAACTTGAATGTTAAGGCGTGACTAGAAATTTCAGAATTGATAAACATCTCAGAATTAAAAGATAATCCCTAATAGTGATATGTTTTACTAAGGCTTGACTCGTTAAGCTTTTCTGCGATAAGAAACGCTTATCGAGTTAAGCCTTAGTTCCATCTTTACTAATAATAAAGCTGAAAGTCTGGATCTCTGTCAGTTACACGCATAGCGCCATGACGTTCGGCCGAGTTTCATGAAATTTGGCACAAAATGAGTTCGTAGCAAAACGGTGAACACATGGAAGCGATTGTTCGAAAATTCGATTATGTTGTTCTTCTATTCCAACTTTAATAACATTTTACCGAGCGAATTATCATAACATGGAAGATTAAATTATCGTAACATGGACGAGTAAATTATCATAGCGTCGGCTCATAACACGGGCGAGCAAATCAACATAGCAAATTGGCGATAAGTTCATCATCCTTTAATATACAGACGAACCAAATGACCTTTTAATCTACTACGGGCAAAGCCGTGCGGATACAACTAGTCTTTACATATTAATAGGCAAGCCACTTTCTTTCGGTACCATTTTCTCCTCTGTTTGTGACACGATTTTCTTTATTCATTTTTTGTTCAGTAGCTATTGCCAAACTTTAGTGTCATCAATATATTTTTTTTTAAACTCAGACACTAATTAACGGAGATATTAATTAAAAACGCATTTTCGCCCTAAATGCTCCATCAAAGGGAATGGAAGGTTGAATTTTTTCAAATTTGATACGGTTGGAAAGGTCTTTAAAAAATACCCATACTGAAGTTTTTGTCAGGGCACTTCAAGTCCAATAATAGCCTAAATCCACTAGAAAAAAGTTATAAGCGTTTTTTGGTTAGCGAACTCGTAATTTTTAGGCTTGATTCTTTTTCCATTGTTGAAACTCATTGTTGAAGTCGGCAAACATTAAGTTTTAATTGATTTTTAAAACCGCCCTTTCTAAATGAAAATTGCATTTTAGTGCTTTCAGCTTAATCCAATAAGAAACACTAATCGAGTTAAGCCATAGTTTTATATTAGCAATTCATGTGTACAAATAGCTTGTAAGTTGTAGCATGGCCCTACTAAATTTCACTTACGCTCATTTAGAAAGCGTCAGAGCCATCTAGTGGGGCCATGGTTGTAGTTTTCACGAAACTTTTTCTCTTACATTTCATTTGAATGCTCTGTCTTACGCATCAGTGTGTAATAGTAGCATCGAGCTTATTATAGCTTGATGGTCTTAAGTATTGTCACCACTAATAAATAGGCATCTATAAAATATAATCAATATATGGCATCTTGACGCCTTTCTTTCGCATTATATCAAATTTGTTACCGTGGTGGTAAATTTGTTAGTAGCTCATGTCTAGTAAATATACAGGGTGTTCCGTTTTAACCTACAATACCTTTATTTTCGCAACCGTTTGTCCTAGATGCATACTTCCAATTACAAAAATGTTCAAAATCAGATTCAAAGTTACGGTATTGACAGTTTGGTGCGAAAATAAAAATAAGTCTCAAAAAAAAAAAAATAAACTTTTTACAAGGGCCCCAGGTACCCCTAACTTATATTTAGGGAAATAATCTCCATTGAAAACTATTACTGACACAAAAAACTTGACATTTGTGCGACCCAAACTAAAGGAGATATTCCAATTCAAAGTTTTAAGGGACCATACAGAAGATGAGATTGGAACTTATCGCCCTTTCAGAAGAATGACAGGTTGTCAAAGTAAAAAAACAATTTTAAACACCTGTTAACCGCTACATATTCCTCTACAAGATTTATTGACGGTGAGTGTAAAGTGGTGTAAATCACAAAATGCTGCGTTTCATATCTCGGTGTATACTGGTGGTACAAATTTCAAACTTATGCATTGAAATTATTTTGAATGGAGATTATTTCCCTAAACATAAGTTAGGGTTCATGGGTTCGTATAAAAAGTTATTTTTTATTTTTTGACTTATTTTTATTTTTGCTTCAAACTTTCAATATTTTAAGCCTGCATCTGATTTTTAACATTTTTTCTATTGGAAGTTTGCATCTAGGACCAACGGTTGCGAAAATAGAGATCTTGCAGGTTAAGAAGGAACACCCTGTAAGGAAAAAGGTAGTCATCCAGTGGTTTCAAGAACTCCAAGATTATAACATAGCATTCCTGAATTCCACTTTCATGCTCGACCGATTTCAAACTTTTTAATATTTCAACTTCGGCTGAAATTGTTAAGATGTCGTCTACCAGAGGAATAACATTTAACACTAAGACAGCTATTCGATCTCGTATAAACTGATACACGCAGTGTAACCACTCTACCAGATAAACTAAGCTCACCCCGCCAAAGTTCTTTCTCCCACTCCAGAACCATATCTACCTACACGGGTGTGCAAAAATTAAGGACGAGACGGTTTTTTTGTACAAAAGCTTTCCAAATCAACACAGTTAATACCGTAAGATCCCCAATACGTAAAGACATGTGTAATGTAAGCAACACTTACTAAAAGAGAAATCAGAGGGATAAAAAGAAGCTTAATTGAAAAAGTTGCATGGAGCGCAATGCGACTGAAGGCCGAAACATCTCTGTGATGGGTGTCCAGCAAGAAACATCCGGTCTTTAGTAGGGGATATGATCTCCCCTGATTGCTTAGGCAGGTTTCACAGCGTCTGCCCATGCTGAGAATGAGAGTGTCAATGAGTTGTTGAGGCATTGCTGCCCATTCGTCTTGCAGCGCCGATCGAAGCTCCCGAATCGTTACTGGTGGTAAGGTACGAGCTGCCAAGCGTCTGCCTAGAAAAATACCATACATGCTCGATGGGACTGAGATCCGGAGATCGTGCCGGCCAATCCATACGTTCAATATCCTCACTCTCTAAGAGCTGTTCGGTAGCTACTGTGCGATGACATGGTGCATTGTTGTCCATGAAAAGGAATTGCGGACCCGTAGCGCCTCTAAAAAGACGCACATATGGAAGAAGAATCTCGTTACAATAACGGGTCCCGTTAACTGAACCTGCGTGGAAGATGTGAAGGTCTGTACGACTACCAAGCATGATGCCTCCCCAAACGAGAACACCGCAACCTCCATACCTGTCCCTTTCAATGATGTTCGAGGGATGATTGCGGCTTCCCCGCTCTCTCCAGATGAGTATGCGATGAGAATCGCTACTCAGACTGAATCTGCTCTCATCTGTAAAGAGTACTCGTCCCCATTTATTGTCTCTCCAATTCCGGTGTTCCCGGCACCACAGAGAACGCCTTCTCCGATGGGCAGGTATTAGAAGTACACACTGTATAGGGCGTCGTGCAAACAGACCACTACCGTGCAGTCTTCTGGTCAAGGTAAAACGCGATATCGGTCGTCCTGTCGCCTGTGTTGTGTGTCTAGCGATTTTTCCTGCTGTCTGCCGCCTGTTTCTTCTGGCCTGTAAGACAATATACCAGTCATCTGCGGGTGTGGTTCCTCGTGGACGACCACTACTGAACCCCCGGATAGCTGTTCCTGTAGTTTGAAATTGTCCCCAAAGTCGTGAAACGATGCTGTGAGCAATTCCGAACTCTGCAGCCACACTTGTCACACTGCGGCCTTCCTCCAACTTCCCAACGATTCGACCTCGGGTAAAAGCATCCAGATGTCGTCTAACAGATTGATTATTCGCCATTTCTCGCTGAGGCAGCAACTCGGTGTGATTTTAACTGCTATACGGCGTGCAATCTCTTTGCCAGAAATACTGATCTTACACCGACAACATGCTTTATACTACTCAGACACTCCCCCATTACGTCTGCCTGCATATCTGCGCATGTGCTACCGTACATCACCTTACTTAATCTCCTGATTGGTCTTTTTGTCCGCTCTGCCTCTTCGTTCAGCTGATATGCTAAATTTTCTACTCCATCCTTAATTTTTGCACACCAGTGTAAATGTATCCGCTTGTGCTAACGTACTTGACCCTTGTCGATCTCCCTCTAATGCTTTCACTCAGTTCTGCCTCACATAGGAAATTAGGTAATCTTTTAAGAATTATTCTACATGCTGTGAAGAACTAACTCTAAAAATGCTTTTTAACTAGAAAGTCGCCCGTCAAGGTATGACGGATGAAAAATGCTTCTACGCATTTACATTTGAACGAAGCCATTGCTTGTTTGGTGATCTTTTGATATTTGAAATTTTAACCCTAACTCCAGTGGATTAACCCTAAACTCCGGTGGATAGCGTTGATTTTCAACCACTTTTTTGATTTTTCATTCCCCTAAAATGACTGCTTACCAGTAGAACAGTTAAGTTACCAGATCGAGTTCAGCCTTGTCACAGTAAAGGCTTTCTCTTGCACGTTGAACATTACCGAAACATATTATATTAAATTATCACAATGTGGCTCGAGGTTTTGTTGAAACACGCGGGTTATTCGATCATCGGCTATTATTTATGTGCGAATTGTAAATTTGTGCAGCACAAAATTCTAAATATATTGTGCTTCGTGCAGATGTACCTAACAACGTATAGACACCCGAAATATCCAATTTGACGATCCTCGAGTTAATAATCTCGAGTTTTCTCGTGACGTATCTGTGTGCGTACGTATGTACGTATGTAAGTATCTTGCTTTACTCAACAATGGTACGCCGTAGAAGATTGAAATTTTGTATATAAACTCTAAGTAAAGTCCAGTTGTGCACCTCCCCTTTTGCTTGTACTCGAATGTTCCACATTTAAAAACAGTGTTCCGTTGTACATGTATTTTGGGGAATCTGTGTTCATGCAAACATAAGTGAAGTTAATATTTGGCGTCCACGGCGATATAGCGCAAAAGCTATAGTTGTCAAGTTTTTTGTCACCGAATCGGCGGTAAGCTACTTAGTTTGCGAGAAATTTGGTGGAAAAACAATGGGGTGTGTCTGTGTGAAGAACAAGGCCGCGTGTTTTATGTGAATACGTTTATGTAACGGGTTATGTGTATTTTTTGATTTTTACCATTCGATAGTTCTTGAGGAGCCCTTTCCAACTGTATACGACCTCTATGTTGGGTTTTGGCTTTTCGCCGCGTATAGGCCGACATTATGTATTTTTGAAAAAATATTTTTTATTATAACACCTTATTATATTCACTGTCGCTACTTTAAACAAATGTTTTATATACAATTGATAGATTTTGACGACAGCTGATGATGAAAATTTAATTGAACATCGTGGTTTCTCCGAATCAAAAGTTATATTAATTGCAAATCTCGATACGCAGCAAAATAAACTCAAAATGGCGGCAATTCATCCTTCCACCCAAGAACGCCCATATGCAAAATTGTAAGGGGGGGGGGGGGCTCAGATATTTTCCCCATGGGAACTGATTTAGTGCAGATTAGAGTTATTAGAATTTGATGCTTTTATTAACTTATTCTTTAACGGCTGGAAAAAAAATGTTTTCACATTTTTGCAAAGAAAAAAGTACTAAAAGCAAGGAATTTCTAATTTCAAAGGGGGGCTTGAGCCCCTCTTGCCCCCGTATATGGGCGCCCTTGCCTCCAACGCCCGCGATGCGTCACTGTTCTCGTTTATCGTAATAAATTCTTTGACCTTTTTGCTATCCAGTGGTATAATTTAATTTTGGATGTAAATGATAGATTCGAAACTATATACAGCGCCACACTGTATCCCCCAATTTTGTTATCATTAGGTTTTATGAATTTCCTGCGTATGGTAGCATATTTAAAGATGTATTCACATCAATATCTTTCGAATCTGCTTTAATTTGGTGCGATTAGCGATATTTAGCGAGCTATCCATTAAATCCTCATATACATAATTGTCGATGATCTAGAAACCCGCTTGTTTCAACAATGAAACTCGCGCCACGGCATGATAATTTGATAATATGTTTTGGTAATGTTTACCATGCAGGGAAACGCTTTATTGTGTCAAGGCTGTTTTACTGGTAAGACTTTCATTTTAGGAAAGCGAAGAAACCAAAACAATGAACGCTAGCTACTGGAGTTTAGGGTTAATCCACTGGTGGGCGATTTTCTAATCATGTTATAATTGCCGATGATTGGAAAAAGAATATTTGTAAAGCACTTTTTTGAATTGTTGCGGGACAAATTAGAGGTATCCTTACTTCTAATCAGTGTACGCGAGTACACGTACTCATTCTTTTGAGTTATTAAAAAAATGAATTATTTAATAGATATAAACGACCTATTCTGAATGCTACTTTACTTTTTGAGTCATCTCGTACTGCAATCAAGTTTAATCGCTTCACTAAATAAGAACATTCTCATCATTTTCATCGCTCCATAAACGCACGTTAATCTTATGTTAAACCTACCTATTTAAAATGAATGAAATTGTTAACGCTTAGATAGAACCCCAACTACAACTCTCATTAATATTCCTCATTGAGTAGCGCAAGCTACTTGCAAATTATTTTATTTCATGTCATTTCCCTTTCCCTGAAATCTCCTGCAGGTTTGGAAAATCTTTACAAGCATGTAATGCGACTGTTTTCAGAAATGCTCTTTCTTTGTTAATAACAATTGCTGCTATTAAAATGTAAGACTGAATAATGTTTCTGGTACGAAAACATGACACCAAATCAAGGATAAAATGAGATATCTAATGAAATTCTCTTCCGCTACATTACGGAAAACAGCGATGGCGTACTTAATAATTAAAACTTTTAAAACGATAGCGCAAGTATTTTAATTATGATGATTAACTCTAATAATTAAATTGTTTGACGAATAGAAAATTGCTAGCTTCTATAATAAAATTTAGAAATCTGAAGCATAATCAACAACGAATGCGGCAAATAATTTCATTGGAAATAAATAATGAATTAAAAATAAATAAAAGGAAAACAGTTCACATTATTTTAGATAGCTTTTGCGAACAAAAAATAGTCTCTACCGGTTTATGTTTTTATGGCTTTCAGCTTTTCTTTCTTTCTTTCTTTTTTTTTTTTTTTTTTGAGAAAAAAAACATTAAAATCCGGACTTGTGTAAGTTCCTGCACAAGTTCTTACGGAAGACATTATTTAATTATCCTCGTACTCGTACTATAATAGCAGATTTGAGAGGGGATTAGTTCAAACCACCAGTATTTGACCCCCACACAAGTAAACATTTATTAGAATAAAGTATGTAACCGAGAAGAACATTGGTGGCGAAAAATCAGATAGAAATATTGCAATTTTAAGCACCATTTTATAATTTTGCAATTTTTATGCAATTTTAGTTTTTCCTGTAAATTTATTCTTTCTCTATAAGTGTCAACTGCTACTGCAGTACGAATAACTGCGGGTGTCAAACTGTACTTTTGCGGGTGTCAACTACTGGTAAATGTACCAATTGCTGGTGGTTTTACTTCCCCCTTGTCCACTTTTGATGAAAAGTACCTTTAATTATTTTCCAAATCTATTTTCTCTTATCAGGATTCAATATGTTAGTGTAATAATGAAACTTTAAAAAATAAATATCAAATAAAAGAGCATCGTGAAACATGTCTTTGACCCATAAATTATTCTCCTTCGACCCCCTGCTATCGAATAAGAAGGATTCAAAAACTGAAAAACCTTTTTTTTTTAAAATAAATGCCAAGTTTAGCCAGAGATGCTCAGTTGCTGTAGCATCGTTAACATTCACAGGTATCAACAATCTGAGAGTTTCCAGAAATTTTCATTTCTTGCTAAACTAGGCGATTTTTCTTAAAATGTCATGTAAATTTAAGACCCTATATTTCGATACAAGGGCACAAGGACAAATAAATTATGCTCCGATCCAATTGTTTCACTTCGCTCTTTAGATTGATACTTATTTCAATAATTTTCATTGTTACATTCTTCTTGTAATTGGTTAAAACGGAAACGCATTTTTAAATTCAAACCGTCGTATTTTTTATTTCAAAATTATTGTTTACATTATGAAAAATATTTTTTCTTCAGCATTAGATTGCTGTTGCCTCCATGTTCTCAATTTTTTTTGGAAATTTTTGCAAATGTAGCTCAAACGATTTTGGAGTGACGTTTGCCGAGTTTATTAAGGTCTGTATTTCTTGACGAAGACGTTATTAACTTATTCAAAAAAGTAAGTGACTAGTACTCATTCTTTTAAACTATGCGATCAAAATATGGTAAGTATTACCATATATTCTTCGCTTGCGATTGGGACTGGTTTTAGGTTGTGCCTTTTTAGTCTATGCGCCTGCTTACAATGTGCAAAGAAGAATTACTACCCAGATTCAAAAAATAGAATACTTTTTCTTTTCAGGAAGAAGTTTAATCTAACAAAAAATAATTACAAAGTAGTTATTTAAACGACTGTTGAACCTTTCTTAGGTTTAAAAAGTGTACACAGTGTTTCATATATACCCAATTCAAATGAATCAAGTTGAATAATTCAAAAGTTTGTAATGATGGGAATTTACATTGTGTCAAAAATTTAAAATATTTGAAAAATAACATTCAAGCAAAAAGTATCAATAATTTGCCGTGACACCTTTTGCTACAATCACAGCTTTAAACCTTTTAAATGTAAATTCTACTTGATATTTAAGTTCATTGCTGCTGATACTTTTCCATGCACTCTTCAATGCAGCAACCAGTTTAATTTTGTTGGCGACAGTGGGTCCTGAACCTTTTTTTAGACGATGCCACGAATTTATTGATCGGATTAAGAATGGGCGAACTATTTCACCAGTTGAATGTCAAAATTGCTCTTTCTGCTTGCACTCATGCACGAGTCGATTTAGAAAAGTGACAAGAAGAGGAATATTGTTTAAAGATAAATTTGTCACTGCATAAATCCTCAGAGGATACAGTAGTTCAGTAGATATTGATACACGGTCATTTCACGGAAATCGGTCATTTTGTCCCGCACGTGACGCCTCGTATATGTCATTAAAAATAATACTTTCAAATATTGATGAACAATTGTTTTCTGCTTAACAAATTGCAAACTTATGGTTGATATCTTAAGCAAATAGTTTCGTCATTACCCTTTAAAATTATTACTTTTTTAATGAAATATACGAACCGTCTCGTGCGGGACAGGCGGTTGACTTTTTCGTGGAAGGGCCCTACAGTGAGGAGTCTACACGTTTTTTTGTGTACAAAATTGTACTGTTCCAGCAGCAGTCATGCATCCTCATGCCATAACGAATATCGCAAATTTACATAAGCGTATTAAATGCGATTTCTCAAAGCCTTTATTTTTCAGACGCCAAATCCAACAGAGGTTTGAAACTGAGATTCGTCACAAAATAAAAAAAAGAAACTTTGCAAGTCTTTTTGTCCCCACGTGAGCTTTTCTTTGCACCAGAACAGTCGTGAACGTCTCTGCTTCATGTCCATCTTTGGTTTACTTTGAGGATCTGTGACGGAAATCCAACTAATGCAATCGTCCGAGAATACAGTTGATTTGCACACAATAACTTTTAATTTTTTTTCAGCACATTTTTTTAAAGAAAAAAACGATTCACTTTCGATTGCGTTCATTTCTGACAGTTGCTACAATTTTCAACCACTTTTAGTTGGTTACCCTTAAGCTGGATGTTTCTTCTACATTCCTTTACGTTCTTAGAAAACATAGATTTTGAAATATTTGGAGAGAAAGAAATTTTGTTTCTTTTTCCAACAGTAAGCAATAATACAATACACAATATCGTTGTTTCATGAAAATCACTTTGACGACCCGTTTTCTGCAAAAGACGAACGTAAAACTTTCTCGCAGCCAAGTGTTATACTTGTTGCAACTTAATCGGTTAACAAGTATGCAAATATTTTTTCCGGTTTTCAGATTCACATAGAAGGAATTAATTATTCTAAATTTTTGAACCATATATCAACTCAGCACTTTTTAAAAATATACTAACGATTCTTAAATTGTAAAAATAATGTCCTAAGAGTTGTTGAAAATTGTTTTGTCATGTTTTAAATATAGTGGGTCATTTTTTAATTTGCAAGCATTTTCTTTTTACAAGACGCACTGTCAAGACGCTGTTTTGCCTAGAAAGTTCTGTAATCATAATATTTTGAATTTAGGTTGTATTAAAAGGATGTTCAAGCGCAGAATCAGCATAATGGTATTTTTTGTATCGAGGATGGAAGCTTTATTGAAGCCTAATGATGAATCTCGAGAATTTTAGAACACAATATTTATTACAGAAATGGAGAAAAAATGTTCATAAAGCAAAACTGATTTTTTCTGATAGTGAAAGGAAAACGATGTGGTGCTTATCAAAAGAAGTGCTGAAAATATCAGTCACCATCTCTTAAGCAAAAAAATAAATAAATAAATAAAATAAAATCAATGTCTTTGATTGCTCTAACAATTACTTGAGAACAGAAATAAGGAAGTAGAGTATATTTATAGAGCATTCAAATACAGTTTAAGAAAAAAAAAAGAAAAACAAATTTAAAAAAAAATGAAAAAAAGTTTCTGTTCTATATAGGGTTTGTGTTATGTTTCTCTATTTATAACCTGAGAATTTCTAAAAAAGTACCCGGGTTTTTTTATTATACTGGATTTCACTTTAGTAAGTAAAGTGCTTTATATTGAATCGGGTGCATATTTATACCTATACTACATTTCTTACTATCGTGACGAAATTTTATCAAAAAATTTAACATTAATACTTTACAACATTTATAAAGCAGCTTGACAATACGCATCTTATACCATTTGAGAATTTCTAGCTTGATGTTAAAGGTAACCTAGCAACCTTTTCCATTTATAATATCAACAGCTTTAGCATTGTTTCCTTAACCATAAAATATGTAGTAAATACCCTGTTTAAATTTATACTTTAAACAAAAATAGTATTTCAAGATTAGTCTTAGTTTTATTCTTTGTTTTAGTATATAACGCCTTTTAAAAGGAGCTGTTTTAATTAAACTGTGTATAATTAAAATTTTGTTTCATGCTGTTATAATGCTTCCAATATGTGGTTGACGAGAGTTTGCTTTAATTAAAATTTTATTTATGCTTCTTAAGAACTGTATTTAATTTAGAATGAAAACGACGCATTGTAATATACTTTAAACAAAGTTTTAGAAAGTTTAAATACTATTAAATTACGTTGCAAACGTCTGTTGTGATGTGCACACATTCAGTTATAATTTTAAAAAAATCTAAGATGGTTTTGAATTGGACGTGAGAAGTAAAAGGTTAAGATTTGTTTTATAATAATGAAACTTCATTGTCGTTCTGACTGTTTTGTAGAATCAAAATTAAATCTTTAATCCTTTTCAAAGAGATTCTTACACACTATCAAAATCACAAATTTTTTTTTGAACAATCACGATTGCTTATTGTTCTCACTTCACCGTGCTTGGCCTTTGGTTCCTTTTTCAGCTTGGACCAGAGGCCTCTGCTGCACCACCGCTTACCGGCCTCTGGTCCTGAGCACCGTCCCCCGGAATCCGCTGCTACTGGTCGGTGGTGTCCATATCCTACACACACGCACGCTCATACACATGCACACTCTCACACACACGCCTACGTGCATACACACAGTCTACGCACACACACAAGCATACGCACAAGCGCCTTCACACACCAATATACACACGAAACAGCCCAGGAGGAGGGACAGGTTTGGGGGACAGGAGCCGTTTCTAGAAACAATAACTCCAATGAGTAGGGTCGTGTCGCAACTCATGGTGGCAAAAAACATAATTTGAATTCAAAGTTTCAAAATTCAAATTATTATTATTATTTTTGTGAGCAAGGATTGAAAGGAAGTCATGTGTTTGTGAACCTTCCTGATGACACTTTTATAAGTTTTACGGGTGCATAAGATCTCTAAGAATATCGATTATATATATATATATATATATATATACAGAATGCTACTCAGCTGAAAAGTTTACTTTCCTTTCGGTTTGGTTTTCTCTTGGTACAAGAGGTAAAAGAATATTTTAATTTCCTTCAATTTCTCTTGTAGAGATTACTGTACTATCTTGCCATAAGTTTAGAAATTAAAAGACTGCCCATCATTAGACTACTTTCCTCGGAAAAGTCAAAGAAAGAAATTAAAAAAAAAGGTAAAAGGAGGCATAATGCATCGTAAAAATATTGCAATAAACTAAAAAAAGTGAAAAAAAAAAATACTAAATAAATCTCGGAAAATTAAAAAATGTACTGAGATGGAGAAACTGTCTGTCGGTCCGTCGGTCTGTCTGACTGTCTCTCCTCCCCTAATAACTTTTGAGTCAATAGTCCAATTCGAACAAATTTTTTTCTTTGAAAGATCTCGGCGAAGACACCTCATTCCTATATTTTACTTCTTGGTTTAAACAAGTTTTCGTCCAATTTTGAACCATTCAAAAAAACTTAACATTAGTACCTACGGGGAAATTTAGGCAAATATAAATCCCGTACTCAGAGGGGAATTTGCTTCAAACAAACTTTGTTGGAAAAAATCTCTTGATGAAAAACTGTATAGAAAAAAACTTTTTGATTTGAACAATTTTCCGTTCAATTTTTAACAGTTCAAACCCCAATGAATCCCTATTTTAAAGCAGATTGACTTCAATCCGGCTGCTGGATCGCAAAATTAGTCGAACTCCGACTCCTTAGCTTTTTAAAAAATTTATACATGGAGGGAAAATGCCTGACTCCAACTCTTGGAATTTTAAAAACTCAGAATCCGATATTTTTATCCCAAAAGAAGTCCGACTACGACTCCGCAAACATCGGCAGAGTAACGGACTTAGAGGGAAAACGACCGACCCCAAGTCCCGACTCTGACTTATTTACATCCAAATTCAAATTGAATTCGACTCCGCAGTCCTGGTTTTTACTGAAAAATAATTATTGTTGATAAGATTTGTTTTTATTTTCACTCTCTGAATTAAAACTTAAAGAGTTTCATTAAAACTCTTTAAGTCTTAATTCATATATTCTGTTTTTAGCAGCGGCTAATGAAGCGAAATCGGAGTTCTTTATGTTTTAACACGAAAAGCTGCCCAGACGATTTTTTTCTTCTTTTCTTCTCCTTTTCTTTTGATGATGAAATTTTTTTCTTCAAGTAAAGTTTATAGAATCATTTGTTATATTATTTTTATTATTAAACAAACGATTCCTTTAAATATAATTATCTATATTTTAATGAACGCATTATTTTGTTTCTTTTTTTTTTTTTTTTTTGAAAGCGGTAAAAGATTTTTTTCAGAGGAAAATATATATTATCTGCTTTGTTTAAAAGGTGTTACTACTTTTTGTCCGTTTATTTATTCTTTACGTTTCTATTTCATCAGGTAAACGAGGAATATTTTGTTTCTATAAATCAGCTTAAAATATTAAAAAAGGTTATATTAGTTAATTTAGAGAATACTGATTAGCTAGAAAGTCGATGTTGGTACATAGGAAAGTAGGCACGTTCAGTTCTGGAAGGAACTTCTTGTTCCTTCCTTCTTTGACTTTTACTAGGAAACTTGGCTAAAAAGCAGAGATCATGGGGAAATTTTCGTTAATAAGGTACTAGTTTTTTTTTCTTTTGAAAAATGAAATCGGAAACCAGAATAAAATTTCGAGAACTTCCTTTACAGACAAATTTTCTCTCAAAAAACTTTATATCAAAGAACAAATCTTCAATGGAAAACCCCTTCAAAGGCCTGAATTTTGAAATACTTACTGAAAGAAAGCAAAACGTGAACTTTGTCTTGAAAATAACATTTTTTGCACTTTGCGTATTTCGAAAACTTAGAAAGATAATTTTTGTTTGGGAAAACGAATTATCTTAGAATTCTTGAGGTATCTGAGTTTTCTGCACTTTTGTGTTTGAAGGTCTGCGAAGGGAAATAGGATTTTGGGGAGAGTTGTAATGAGACATTAAGTGAATACAAAATGTTTCAGACTTTTAAATTCAGGTCACGGGACATAATTTTATTTTCCATTTTCGGAACACATGATGTGTTGAACATAATAAAGCTTGTTTAATTTTTCAAAGTGTATTTGCTTGAATTTATTATGGACTAACTTTTGTTTGGCTATTTATTTTAGGAGTTATTTTGTGCTAAATTTTTCTACTTGATGAATCGCGGTGTCACTCGTCAGAGTTTTTGAAACGTTTTGAGCACTAACCCACCTATTCTAAAGCAAAAATGAAAGGTTTTGAAGATAAATAAAAGTATTATAATTAATAAAACCTTGTATGTGATGAATCATAGTGTCACTCGTAACAGTTTATCAAAAGGTTTGAGTGTTTATTCACCTTATCTAAAAAAATAACGAAATTTTTTAACAGTAATAAAAGTACTGTAGCTAATTATAACTTCTATTTGATGAATCGGAGTATAACCCTCTAAAGTTTATAAAAGGTTTTGAGCATTCACTTATATATTTGAAAACAAAAATGAAACATCTAAAACTGAATTAAAAGTATAGCAAATATAAAAGTAATTACAGTGAAACCCCTCTATTACGGACACTAACGGGACAAGCTTTTTTGTCCGTAAGAGAGGGGTGTCCGCTTTACAGAGGTTTTTTTAATTTAATTAACTTTAGTTATTTGTTTATGTTTTTTGAAATCTTAAATGAAATATGTGTGAATTCTACTCTTTCATATGCATAGATTTTTTTTAATTTACTAGTTTTTACCAACATATACATAATAAACAATTATTTTATCAGGTTAAATTCAAATATTACAGTTTTGCACACTCAAAGAGATTTAAATAACAGGTTCGCATAAAAATTACATACCTAATTTGTACTTTTAAAAAATTGTTCGATTGATGTCTGTTGATATGTTTTGATCGATGAAAGTCTTTCATTTTCGAAATGTATCTTAAGTTCTTGTACCAAGTCTAGTCCTTTAGGATCGTTGTGTTTAATTAAAAATTCCCTGAGTCCATCTAATACGCTTAAAGCTTCGTTAACATTTTTAATTGTTTTAACGTCTTCTTTTACGGACAGTTCATCTTCATCGTCATCCTCAACTGTATGATCTTCGTTAATTTCGCGCACTATGCTTGCAATTTCTGTTTCGCTTTCTTCAGTGAAAACTTGGTCGTCGATGGGAGCATAGTCTTCAGCGGTCACATTTGTGAACCCTGCTTGTTGCATTAACGACTGCAAATCGGATCCATCATTGTCACAATCAACTTCGTTGTCAATTTCCTCTGTGGCAGATCCTTTTTTGAATCCAACGCGATTAAAGCAACTTACTATTGTTTCTTTTTTAACTTCCTTCCATGCGTGCTTAACCCAGCTGATTGCATCTAACACATCAATTGTTTTGGACAATTCGCTGCTTGTTTTAGTTTCTTCCATTTTATTGATTAAATGCTTCATAACTAGTTGTCTGTATTGAATTTTAAATGCTTGAATTATCCCAGCATCCATAGGTTGGCATTTCGATGTTGTGTTTGCTGGCAAGAAGACTATTTCTATATTTTTCAAGTGAAAGTCTTTGGGATGGGAGGGCGCGTTGTCCATAAAAATAACAATATGCCTTTTTTCTCTCCCCAACTTCTTATCAAAAGTTACAAGCCAATCAGATATGACACTGGTTGTCATCCACGCTCTTCTATTTGAATACCAGTCTACAGGTAATTTTTTTATATCCAGTCCTTTAAAACACCGAGGTCTGGCTGCTTTTCCGATGACAACTGGTTTTAATTTTGTACCATCCATGCTGGCAACCAACAAAACTGTTAAGCGTTCTTTGGAGATTTTGCCACCAGAGCAGTTTTCTTTCCGTAAAGTTAAGGTTTTATCTGGCAGAGCTCTATAAAACAAACCGGTCTCATCAATGTTAAAAATGTCACATGGCTCGTAATTTTCAATCAAACTAGGCACTTTCTCAAACCATTTCTCGCAAACGTCAGCATCCACATCCATGGATTCACCACATATTTTTTTAAAAACGATATCATGTCTCGTTCGAAAACGATCTAACCATCCATTGGAAGCTTTGAAATTTTCTATACCCATTTCAGTAGCTGCTTCTTTCGCCTTTTCTTGTAAAATAGGGCCAGAAATCGGAATATTTTTGCTTCTTGCGGACACAAACCATTTAAACACAATTTCATCCACTGCAAGGGCATTACTTTTAGGAAAATCTTTTTTCTTCTCTTGGTTTCCATTTATGAACCATTCTTTCTTAAACTTCTCTTTTCCTTTTAATATACAGCAAATTTGTGTGCGTCCCACACCAAACTTTTCAGCAATGTTCCGTATTCCAATTTTATTTTTTTCTGCGAAATCTATAACTTCAATTTTTTCTTTAAGAGAAAGAGTACGACGCTGACGATGAGTATTCAGAGCCATTTCAATGAGAACGATGAAACAACTGAATGCTTTTACCCTTAAGTTTACTTTATGATATTGCATTGGCTTTACTTTTACTCTCTATAAAATATTTTTGTTAGATGGCGCGTCAACTCGGCTCCACTTAGACACAACACGCCTGCTTGTTAGTCATCTGAAAAGGAACAAGGCAACGGGGGAGGGTGGGGGTATACAGACAGAAACTTGCAGAATAATCATTTTCTCTTTTCTTTTCTTTTATTTTTGACGATTTGATGATGTTTTTTGGAATGAAAAATGCATTTCGGTGTCAAGCTGAAAATTTTTTGCTACGCAGTAGATGCAAAGTAAAATTGCAAAGAAATATTTTTTTTATCTCCGTGTAAGCTGGTCGACTTTGCATTAAATGAAGCCTTTCAATGGAGTAGCTATTTAATTCTCAAGTTTTAAATACTGTCCGCAAAAAAGGATATATCAATGTAAATGACTTCGAAAAGGGTGTCCGTGTCCGTATTTGAGGGTGTTCGTACGAGAGAGGTTCCTTATACATTAGGTTTAATGTCTCTCTGCCGGGGAATTAAAATCTGTCCGCATAAGAGGGGTGTCCGCATTAAAGGGGTGTCCGTTAGGAGGGGTTTCACTGTATTAGCAAATATAAAAGCTTACGTTTGATGGAACGCGGTGTCACTACTCAAAGTTTATGAAAAGTTTTGAGCATTCACCCACCTATTCTAAAGCAAAAATGGAGCGTCTTAAAGAGAAATAAGAGTATTACAGCTAATAAAAACTTTTGTTTCGACTTTTTGCGGCATTATTCGTCAGTTAAATATGCATTCAACGATATATTCTAAAGCAAAAAAAAAAAAAAAAAAAAGAAAGAAAGAAACATTTTAAACAGAAATGAAAGAATTGTATCTTACTCAATCAATTTTATTATTATTTTTTTAATTTGTACATTTTATCATAAAGTTTGTTCATAAACGTTTTAAACTTAGCTATTTAATTATTGAAACACCGGTTAATGTTTTTAACAAACATAAAAGCAAAACAAACACAAAATGTGTAGCAAGAAATGAATTTCAAAAATATATTTTCTAAGGGTTATTGATTCCTTGAAAATAGTGACATTGTTTTGAACTTCGCGTCTTCCACTTAATAACTAACCGAGTAAATGATACTGCTGTTTTTCCCGTAATTAATAATCTCGAGAAGTTTAAATTAATTTATTTTTCATTCAATACACAGTTGGAATTTATTCAAAAAGCAGTTCCTCCAACAGAAATATTTATTCTCTCTCTTTTAATCGGATATTGATACTACCCTTCACATACAAAATAACAGGGGAGTTAAACTTTATTCAGATCTGGCTCATGCAACTAAATAGTAAAGAAAGAAGAAGCAATCATGAAAACTTATTTATATTACTTGATTAAAATAATCAAATGATAAACAAAGAAAATCACTTCGAAATTTTCATGAATTTCTCTCGCCTTTCACATATACTGCAAAAAAATTCCGAAACGTTTCTGATTATTTCCATGGAACGTTGCGGGATTTCACGAGTTGTCACCTATTTTCCCGAAAAATAAAGTATCTTTGCAAAAAAAGTTTCTGAATTGCTTCAAGTTCATATGTTTTTATTATTTTTAGCTACCAGGTTAAAGATTAACTGAGCGTATTTTTACAGTGTAGATTTCTAATAAAATAAAAGAAAAAAGAAAAAAAAAGTTTCTAATAAGACGGACGTTTTGTAAAGAACTTTAGCAACATTTTCACAATATTTATTTAAATTGTAATTATTTACAGTAGATACTTTTGCTTCATCTAATTAAGTAAAAACAAAAAAAAAAAAAAAAAAAACAAAAAAAAAAGTATTAAAAAAACATTAATGCAGTACAAGTGGTAAATAGAGTTTTACTGTTTGACCACGGATTGTATGTAATTTGGCAATCTGCCAAGTAAAGACGATTCCATCTGAATGAGTCTAGCAGGGGAGAAGGGAAAATAACGACGGAGTTTTGATGCACGCGTTTTAAAATGTTACTAGTGCCTTATTCATTCATTGCATTCTCAAAAGTAAAATAGGAGAAACAAAAATAGTTACCATGGAAACAACAAAAAGAAAATAAAATGTTTTCATTTCGTTCAGGAACGTAAAATCAAAATGGTAAGCTGAAAACTTTGTTGTGAAAAAATAAATGAATTAATTTTTGCCGTGAGAATACAGATCGAATATACTTTGGATTTAAACAATGTTGCTGTGAGCTAATTTTCATTTTTACAAACCTAAGGCTAAATAATAGATAGTCAAAAGTGCACATCTGAAACAAACCAACTAACATCCTTATAAACTAATAGATACGTCCATTTCCGCCTATAAACCGGATATTAGCCTTTCCATGTAATCGATGGTCAAACACTATGCGCAAAAACGTAGAAAATGTGACATTTTGAGGTGGATCTTTGTAAATTTAAATGCAGAGTCAACTGCTTCCCAACACGCGAAAATTTACGTGTGAAATAGGTGCTGTTTATTAATTCGAGATAAAAATGACAATCATTTGAACTGCCAAAGTTAGTACATTTATCTGTGAAGAAAAGCCCTTTATATAAATGTATAAAAGGCATTGAATACAGCATATTATTCCTGAAGAGCTTAGCTAAGGTTTCAATTGAAAATAATGTTTTGTTTTTCAGTTCTACACTAATTATTACTCCTTAAGCTTTGAATAAATTAAAGGTAAAACTAACTAAATACATGAATGCAACTGTAGCATTTATGCGCAATATTTTAATTCTTATATTATGACTTAAGTTTGCAATTGCAAGTAGTATCAAATAAGAAAATAAGAAAATTTCAAACTTTAATGCCAAAAATAAATAAGTAAATAAATAAGAATAAAAGATACATTAATAACTAAAAAAAATAAATAAAAAAAACGAAAGAAGCATCGTTTTTTATTCTTAGTTGTTTAAAGAAAACCAAACTCTTATCTTATTTCAAATCTTACGCCTAAAAAAAAATATATCTTGAATTCATCACTTTTTTTTCCCCGCAATCATGTCTTAAAGAGCAAAGAAAAAAAAAATTTTTTTCTTTAATTTAATTTAAAAAGAGTATTATAATTGATTTCTTCTCTGCATTACTTTTAATTACTACTCTTCCTTTTTATTTAATTATTACAAAGCTTTCATATTTCTTGGAAATAATTGTAAGTAAAAGAAGAATAATCCGGTTAATGAATGCTGAAGATGAAATAAATGTTTTGGTAGCGTATGAATCTAATCAAATCTTATTTTGCTTTAAAAAAAATAACGAAATTCGAAATCAGCTTTTAATGACTCTGAATGTTCGTATTTTTTATGCAATCGTATGCAATTCAGGAACTAAAGGAGATATGACAATATTTTTCATTTTTTAATTCATAATTAATACGCATCTACATATTCGTTATAAAATTTTGTCAGAGTTTTCCAAATAATTTTTTTTCGTTTAATTTATATTATTATGGTTTTAATCAAATTTAGCGACTGTTCACTGCATCTTACCTTCACTGCCTTACCATCTCTCAGTAGGAAGCCTTAGACTTCACAACACAGTTTTTCGATTAATACAAGCTAAAAAGTCAAGTTCGGAATTCATCATTTCTTCACACAAAAGTAAAGTGTTCCTAAATTCACATGATTTAATTGTTCAAAATGGATATTATTTATACTGGTAATTGCTTTTTTTTCCACTTTAATTACTCTATATGATAATTGAACAACTTAATTTTTTTTTAGGATAAACGAAGGAATTTTTGCTTTTTTAAAACCTTTCAAGTGATGGTAATGATTTTACCCGTTTTTACCCGAGCTAAATTAGCACACTTTAGTACAACATTGTTTTTTCTCTAGAATGCTTTCTTTCGAATTGGAATTTCTTTGAAGAATGATTGAAGCACACAAAGTTTTGGGTAAAAAAATATATGTTGTACTCGAGTGTGCTGACTATAATACATCTCATTAATAATGCGAAAGCTGCAGCTACTACATACAGAAAGTTTATCCCTGGCGCAAATGAGTACAAGTCATTACCATCACTTGAAAGTTTTGAAACGGGCAACAAAATACTTCGTTCATCTTTAAAATTTTTTTAAAGATTCTTCAACTGTCAGCTATATTAACTAAATTAGGAAAACAAAGTACTTACTAGTACAAATAATATCCATCTTGAACAATAAAACCATATGAAATTAACAACACTTTAATTTTGTGTGATGAAATGTTGTCTGGAACTCAACTGATTTATTCTATTACAAACGAATTACTTACCATTGAACCTTGTTACTCACATGACGGAATGGAGTTAGACATAAACAAATAACTTAAGTATCATGTTTCGGTTTATTGTTTGCATTATCCCCAATACCAAAGTTTACAATTTTGAACATGACTTTTGTCTACTTATCTAGCACTAATCGAAACACTGTGAGATTTGGTCGGTGTCTTCCTATGCCCATGCCAGAGATTGAGCCCGGGTTGTCTTTATGAATGACAGTGGCCTTAGTCACTAAACCACATGTGGCTCTGGTTACAGTTGTTTATTAGAGTTCCGATATTGATTTTAAATTTAACTTGGTTTAAATCAATTAAAAAGTGAAAGGCAAACAAACTTGCCTATGATGCTTTCACTGGTCTTTATTTAAAATCTATCATCGTAAAAATTAGTATTTTTTTTTCTTTCGACATGACGATAAATGAGTATGATATTTAAAATGGTTGATTAGATCTCATTTCCTTAATAAACCAGGAATTAATTTTATGATAGGGAGAAATTTCGTAATGTTGGTACATTTTTTTTTCCAAATAAAGGTTTGCTTCTGAGGACATACCAAGAGCTAGGTTACACTATATTATTCAAAATACAGTTTTTGAACTCGTGTCTTATCTTTTATGCAATTTCAAAACTGTGAGTGACGAGCATGGGGGGGGGGGGGGGGGCACTTCCATCAAGACGTATCATCGGTATAATCGGGCAGATAGTATTAGGAAAAATGGAACTCGTTTATGCTTGCAGACTATTCTGAAATGTTAAGAGATGTTCGCCAGAAGTACACTACAGACCGACCCTCCTTCTCCCCCCCCCCCAAAAAAAAAGTTCAGAGTGAACATTTACATGCCTTATAGGACTAAAGGGTTTGATCTAAGCATATCTCAGAACTAAGAACTAACAAGAAAAATGCAGTACGATATTCTTGTTCTTTGACCTTAAATTGGTTTTAATTGACTTTTTTTTGTTCATCATGGAGACACATTTAATCTTTTTGCAGGCCAGTGTTTTCTGCAATCAAATGCTCAGAAATTCATGCGCACACATTTCTCATTAACAATACTTTCAATAATTAAATTACAGGCATACAGTATTCTTTTAATTCTTTTAGGCTATTCAAAGCCAACAAGCTCAAACCACACCCATGCACCTCCCATTTACTGTATGCAGTAACAAACAATAGTTTTCGGATAAAATCTTTTCCCAAAATATGCTGATGTCGCATTTTTCAGCCATTCAGGATAACAGAGCCATCAGCATTATTATAAAAACTGTATTAAATATATATTTTCCTCCACAACTAAAAGTTGTTAGAGTTTGGAAGTTGCAATCCCACTTTCAGCCGAGAAATAGCCTTTGTGAATTTTCACTCTGCAGTGTTGTCGCAATTTTCCTTGAAATGTCTGACCTGTTTCTGACAGATATCAAATAGCTTAGGGTTGCAGATCAAAACACACTTAGAATTTTCTATACTTATCATAATGCATTCAATCGCTTTTTTATATTAAAGGAAGTCTCAATTGAATTGAAATATAAATATTTATTCCCTCTTTAATAGATTTGCAAAATTAATTCCCTTACTTATCATTTGTTCCGTGAAAAATGAGTAAAATCTTCTCTGCTAAATATTACTTAATTAATAAAAACATTACAGCTTCAGGTTTGACTGTATAATTCCGATTGTATTTGAAGCTAACTATGCCCTTTGTCTTATGCATTTCAGATGACGGGAATTTCATTATGGAGCTCATTTCAACTGCTGCTTTTGTGTCATGTTTTCCTAGCAGAAACATTATTCAATCTTTCTCTTAAATAGCAGCAATTGTTGTAAGCAAGAGGGAAGAACTACTCATTTATATGCTTCCAAAATCTGGAGTAGACTCTATTGTGTGGAAGAACATGACAGAAAATGAAATAATTTGCACTTTACTCGCATGATGTAATTACGAATGTTAATGAGGTTTGTATTTCGTACTTAAAAGAAGGGACATATATCCAAAATGCATTCTAAACGAAGCAGATGTTCCAGATAAGATGAAAAATGTAAATGTTTTTTTTTCGGTCTATAATACATTTTTCGATATTTCTTTGTAAATGAAGTATAATGCAATAATATGTTTTTTTTTTATATACATATTTGGAGGAAATATTTATGTATTGTTTAAATATAAGAGCATCAGAGACATTTAATTCTAAATAAGAATGGTGATTTGACTAAATGTTCATTAATTTTTACTTTGTGTAAAGAATGAAACGATAATATTTTTATCGCATCACTGCTATGAAAGTTAACATTAGCTTGTATTCATATTACAAAGGGATGGAGCTTGTTCTTAATTTTTTTTTATCACAGCACAATTAGATATCTTATTAACAAGTTACATATTGTAACCGTGGACTTTTGGGTATAGGATGGAACAAACTTTGAAGAAACCAGCAATACGTACATAGGACAAATATAATTTCTACACTGGAGTTTGAGAGCGTTTATGATTATAACGGGTTATGAAGAGACTGAACACAGAATTTAACCAAATAGCGCGATAATATTGTTGACAATTTTTTTTATGGCTCTTTCAGGAGAAATGCTGCCTTTCTACTTTAATGGAAACTGGCTGCCCTTTTTGATTGTCTTTGTTTATTATTAAAAGGGTGCGTAGAATAATGAAACAGTTTATTTGTTGAAACATTTAAAATTCATCGCTCTCCATAATTATTAAAAACAGTATTAGTCACAATAGTTCTACTACAACTTATGTGACCTGAGGAATTAATGTCTGTGATATTTGAATGAAAAAAAGCAATGAAATAATATTCATGGTGAAAAATTAAATAATGGCATTGCATTCACGTACTATTAATCCTGCAAAACACAATAACGACTGAAGTGTCAAGAGTTTGAAAAGGACATAATTGCTGGAATACGGTGCGTTAGTTGCTCTGTGGAGGAAACTGCCATTTATTTACAGTATACAGAGAATAGTGTGTCATCCTTGACAGAGTTCACAAATTTCAGTTATGTGTCATCTGAAACATACATCAGTGAGCGGATAAGAAGGACTTAGGAAGGAGAAAATATAGTTAACCCGCATAGTGTTCCGAAAGTGCAAGCTATATTTATCCCAACTAAGGTCAGATACACATATTTATCTAAAAAATCCCATTTAATCAAAAACTGACCGAAGGGGTCTTCATGCTTTGAAAATGTATGCATGAGCTGCATTTCGTAAGCCTAGAGGCATGACGTTATGATTTTCATCGGCACGAATTAAGGCCCCTATATATACGAGCCGACGCATCAGCTTAAGATTAGCCATTTTGGATCGGAGCGCATGTTTGAGTGGTTGTCTTTTCTGGCGAGTTGTCGCGTCTGGTGATTGTTCACTGTGAGCAATTATGAGCGACACGTGAATTGTTTATTAAATAAATATTATTTTCGGCAAATTTGGCGAAATCTGAAACTTTGCTGTTGTAACCCTAGCAGTGCAACAATGAAAAATCTGATCCAAAATGGCTAAACTCAAGCTGATGCGTCGGCCTATCTATATAGCGGCTCTAGCACAAATTAGAGCCGCTATATAGATAGGTCGACGCATTAGCTTACGTTTAGTCATTTTGGATCGGATTTTCCATTGTTGCGCTGCTAGGGTTACCAGAGCAAAGTTTCGGGTTTCGCCAAATTTGCTGAAAGTAATTCTTTATTGAATAAAGAATTCACGAGCCGCTAATAATCGCTCGCAGAGAACAATCACCAAACGCGATTACTCGCCAGATTACCAACCATTCAAACACGCGCTCCAATTTAAAAAGGCTAATCTTATTAAGCTGATGCGCCGGCTCGTATATATAGGGGCCTTAGCACGAATGGCTGCAGAAACCGGACTTCTCAGCACTAGCAACAAGTCATCTGGTTAATGCTAGATCACCCATAGACTAATAATAAGAGTAGACCGAGCTTTCCCAGACTTGCTGATGAAAAAATTGGTTCATGGATACATCATGTGACTAGTGGAAGGCTTGGCGAAAACTTTGGCGGCATGGTTGCTAGATGGCAACATTATCTATAGTTTGGCACTCGACATGTATCTTAAGACGTAATGTGTTTTCATTATAATTTCTTTTTCCAGGTGCAGATATTGAACTGTTTTTCGTTTAGTTATGCATTATTTTGACATTAGTAATTAGTTTTTATCACAGTTTTCAGTAACTTTAATTTCATTCGGAACTGCTACGTCAGCGTTGGCGTGAACGTATAATGGCGTAAACGTTTTGCGTTAACGCAAAAATGTACTAATTGGTATCTTAAATTGAAATTGTAGGTAAAAATCTTACCGTTTGCCGATTCTTTTGGGGCACTTGCATCTTTAATTTCTTAGAGAGTTATTGAAATTAAATAAAGAAAATGCACAATACTATCTAAACGAAAAACTCACTATATTAACAAAATATTTACAACTTAGAATAACTAATTTACAAATCGGACTCCATAAAAGATACCGTGTTCCATCAATTCCATTTATTTTATTTCTCGCCGGCGTTGATCGTCTGCTACGATCAACGCCCGCTGTTGCTAGGATATCCACCAGTCACATGGTTTGGTTTATGAGCAGCAAAAGGGTTGTCATAGCTCGGTCTACTCTTATTATTAGTCTATGAGATCACCGTCTCATCGTGAATCAATCTTCACCTTATTTCAGGCAACTGATCACGTTTATGTGTGTAGAAAGCCTACAGAAGTAAACTCTCTTGACTCGACAGTGAAACATAGAGGTGTAATTTTTATGGTATGTGGTCCAACTAGATTTTCCAATCCATAATAAAGTTTCAGTTCAATATCTTAAAAATTCAAAACGTTATCAGCGTTATAATAAGCTGAATTTGAATAGTGCTTAGGCTGACTACGAATCGTGAGGAATCGTTCGCAAATAAACTGTTTTGTCATGAATCACACTGAGCGATTGCAAGCAAATGTTGCAAATTCTTGAACAACCCCTAGCGAGTCGTCGCCTGTCCAAGATCAATTCAAATTCGGCTCATTATATTGCTGATAAATTTCGGAATTTTTAAGATAATGCACTGGAATTTTTTAATGAGATGAAAAATCTAGTTGGAGCTTGGATTATGAAAGTTATAAATTGCTATCTTTCGCGCATGTGCAGAGAAAAAATAACTGCTTTTAATATCCATATTTTATCAAATCTTCAACATTTGAATTAGAAATTTTAATTCTGTACTTCCCTTGTGTGCTGTCAAGTTTTCTGGAAGTTTGGTAAGCTTTGATGAAAAACTTTACGCGTTATGAGTCAAAAAGCTTAAAACAAAATTCGTAGTTCTGAAATAAATGCTTATATCTTCATGAATATCCGCGCTATTTTCTCGAAAGTACGTAAAATAATTGTACATAGTAAGGTAACTAATTTCTAAAAAAATTACAGCTTATTCTCAGCTATTTACGATGAACGATGATCAAAAACCATTTTTGTTCTCCTCAATTTGTTGCTGGTCCCCTAAATGCATGGGTGATATCACTTTTAATGGAAAATGACAGCTAAAACATGCATTTTATGCGACAAAGGTTACAAAGCTATTTTTAATTTATTTCTCGAGAAATCCTTAAAAATGTGTATACTTGATAGTGTCTCAATACTTTTGGTCATATAGTGTATTTGTAATCCAGTGTAAAAAAAAAGTTAGTATTTTGAAATTTTATTTTTTTAGAATAAGATTTCTCCCTCATTCCCATGGACTAAGACCGTCATTTCGAAAAGGTTGTACAAAAATGTATTAATCAAAAATATGTGTAGCTCAGATTATTGTCTTTCAAAAAAATATACATAAGAAAGTATGCCGACTAGTGTTTATAGCAGAAATTCATCTGAATATCTTTCAATTTCATTTCAAAGTTTAAACGCGACACCACTTTCCCCTACTGTATTGAATAATAAATTCAAAACTTATTAATAGCAGATTATTTTTTAAAAAAATGTTTTTTTTTCTTCTGCGTAAAACCCTGTGATTAATCAATTGACCTTACATTTCCTCAACTATCAAACAATTCTTGAGAACACAAAAGGGCTTTGCTACATAGGTGTTTAGTTTATGCGTTTACAAGAAACTGTTCCTTATTCATAGCTCTATCTGCAAAGTAATAAACGCGTCATCATAAGATCACACAGTTTGAAGTACAGACGAAAGCAAATTACATTCAGCCTTAGGGTTCTGTAACTGCACTCTGAATAATTACAAGCGCTCCATCAAGTAACGACTCTTCTTAATTGGAAAGCTTGGTAGTTGACGCAATCGATGCTATTCATGTTTGTGTCTTAAATTTGGACTGAGTTTCACGAATCGCATGCCAATGTAAAATATTTTCTTTAATAGAAATGTCTTTCGTTTAGCAATACTGAATTAAATTAATGATATTACATATGAGAGATATAGTATTGAGGAAAAAAAAAAACCAAAATGTCTCGAACTCGGTTCAACGACACCGCTTTCAGCGATTCATTGTGATCAAGTCGATATTCATGCTAGTGTCAGTCAATTCATCCATACTGAAAATGAAGTTAATCCATGTCGTATTTGAATCGACCATTGCAGAATGGCATAAGTCACATTTTTTTTTTTCAAAATTGAGTTAGCTGTGGTTTTCCTACACTGTAAAAAAAATCCGTAAAATTTACAGAAAAAAAACTGTCAGCCAGGACGCCAGTTTTCTTCCGTTTATTTTACAGAAATCTTCCGTATTTTTATTATTTATTTAAGCTGATTTAATTTTTTATGAAGATTAAAAAAATGAAACTATACTTTCATAAATCCATTTCAATATTTACTATACTACTACGAAATACATGTATACAAAGGTAAATTTCCGAATATGCCTCTGTAACAGATGACAAAAAAACATAATAATAAAATATTGATTAGGATGCAATGAAATGGAAGTTGCAAACGATTTAAGACTTACTCGCTTTAAATAAATATAAGATCAAAAACTCGAACACGAGAACCAAAATCCAAACACGCGGGCGAAATTTCGAAGATTCGAAGAAAACCAAAATATAACCGGTTACAGATTCAAAAAAACAGAGAAATCCTGTATTTTATTACGAACAGTTTTTTTCTGTAAAAAATACGGATAACTTCTTCAAAATTTACAGTTTTTTTTACAGTGTATACTTGTATGTAGAGACATCGACTAGTGTAGCAGGGAAGTCAGTTCTTGTACAACAAAACACTTTATTTAGAGGTCACATTTTTCGTTTAGTGCAGAAAGGACGTAAGCCCGATCTTATGCCCTTTGTGCACTAAACGCAAAGGAAGAAAAAGTAAGACGCAATGGCAAGATCATATAAGAACTAGATTTTTTGGCGTTTTGAAGTAAAAACAAATAACTTCTTTGTTCAACAAAATTTCAGTAAGGGTAAGTTCGTCAGTTCGGGGGTTGGGGGGGGGGGGAGGTGATTCGAAATCACGGAATCCGAAAGAAATTCGCTAATTTCTCAGGAGTTTTAATAACATCACTCTATTAACTGCGAAAAAAAAATGTTTGCTTTTAGTGAGATGTACTCTGGTCAAAATAAGAACAACACTGCAGGAAACTTTTTTTAAAATAACACTGAAGAAATTTAATAAGATTGCTGATGACTTTCCACTGAAAGGACATTTCCTTTGCTACCGGGATCTTGGGACAGTAAAGCGAATGTTCAACAGACATGACATATTACAACCATGTGAAATCTAATCTCTTGTAAGTGATATCTTGAAATTACATCAAGAGTCACTGTCAAATCTGTTGGAAACAATGAAATCTGTAGCTGATTAAACAGGTACCCTTCATTTTTTAAGAGGACTTTTCTCCCAAATTGAGATTTTTGAAAGAGATTCTACTGGGCGACAAATGTTTTAATTATCAACATTCATGATGCTTAAATATTCGATAGAACATCAAAGGAACGGTTTCAAGCTAGCTATTTTATAGACGGTTTTCAAGAGAATATTGCAAAGTAACGCTGTCGACTGAACTATCTTTGCCAATATTGAGTGCTAGCTTTTACCCGCAGCTTCGGTCACATTGATGTAGTTTTTTTTGATCAATTCATGTTAATGGTCAACACAGGAAGAGGTCAAATAGTTACAAAAAAAAAAAAAATGTTTATCAACAGTTTCGCCGACATTTTAAATTGCCTCCCCCCTGTAATGTATCGAAAGGTATGATTAAACTGAAAATCAGGAAGGGGAAGGGTAAATGAAATGTCGGCGAAACTGGGAAGACATCCAAAAAATCTCCCAACATAAATCAGGCAAACGTTCAGGAATTGTAAAGAAGTTAGTTTGGGTAATTTTCAAAAAATCCAATTCGAGTTAGGTCAACATTTCTTAAATAAAGTTAAACATTTCCGTTGTAATTCCTAACCCCAGCAAATAATGTCCAGCGCTACACCAGCTATCTAAATTATTGTATAGCTCCTTACCGGAGAAATCGTCCCGAAACAGGATCAACAGTCACTACAAATCCTGATTCTATTAATGTCCTTTTAGACTGAGAATATTAGGCCTTTAAAACCCCATCAGAAGGAAATCAATGTTTCTAAATAACGTAAACGTTCCTGATTAAAAGATCAAAAAGTTCAGAGTAAAAATACCATTAAAATTAGAGTAAGCGCAACAGTTTTGTTTTAAGTTCCCATTTAAATGAGGACAAAAGTAAAAAAAAAAAAAAAATTCTCATTTCGGAAAGAGAAACATGCCCTAAAGTCTCTAGTAGAATGGTGATACCAGCGTTTTTAAATAACATCTCCCTCTGAAGTTCTCCGTCATGATTATTTCCAAAAATCTTCATCTGTACAGGTCCGATAGCATAAAAAACAAATTTAAAAAAAAGAAAGAACAATATTCTCCATTGTCGCCATTAAAGTAGGGACATTAATTTTACAACATCCTAATTTAAAAATACACACAAAAAGAAAAAAGAAAATTAAAAGTTTCATAAAAATTTAAAATAATTCGCCAATTCGCTAACGTAGTCACCTAGTGAGACTAGAGATAAAAAATGAAATGGGCGGATTAATTTACATTTTAATAGCAGTTTTAATGTTATTCGAGCGTGCTGTTTCACTAATTTGGCGGATTAATTTTAACTTCAATACCTTATACGTAATATTTAATAATCTTTTACCAAAAATAATTTGGCGAAATTTTTACACTTTAATGCAACTTATGCAATGGCTGTATCTCCAAGATTTTTGAAAACTCGTCTCCACAACCTTGTCGAATAAATTTTTAAAATGTTGTTTTGTTTAATTTCATTTTCTATTTTTGCAATTAAAAGAGCGTAAAAATGTATAAGAATAAATCCAAATCCATTATTTATCGCCACACACACAATCGCTACTTTTATTCGTGTTTTTCTGTATCTGAAATAATTCAAAAACACACTGCTTTGACGCAATTAAAAATCGAGCTTCTTCCTTACCCATAAAAGCAAAATGGCAATAAGAATGAAGAACAAAATAGTACTCTTTTAGAAACGAAAAAACGACATTTAAGCATATACAATTTTGAGGAATTTCCAAAATATGAAATTAAACTTCATTTGTTTAAAAAGATTTGTCCTTTTTTAAACATATTCTAAAATCTTCTTTAAATTGCTACTGAAGTACAAACTTTTCAAAAATGTCGCCTTCCGTAATCCCTTACTGCGATTTAAAATGTTACCAAAATAGCGGTGATCGTTTTGGGATACCTTGGAAAAGGCTCCCCCTCCCTACTTTGTAAAACTGTGTAATACTAGTTTTCATCGAAGAGATAGTGTCGCCAAATACTGAGATACTTCTGGTGACCATAAAATGATGCGACCCGAAATGTTCCCAAAATAAGTAGTAAAATTTGGCAATTGTTTGAAATTGTGCGCAAATTTCTGCTGTTTATGGATTTGCTTAATTTATTTGGCGGGTTATTTTACATGTTAACAAATGATTTAAAGAAAAATATTAAACAAATCTCGATATTTTGGTTACATGGTGAAAACCGCGAAACAGTAATCGCAGAGTCTTTAGCTTCAAAAACAGCGACAATTGAAAAAATTGCCAAATGACTTAGCTATTGAAATGATTCCGCAAAAAAAGTTAGGCGAGATTCCTGCTGGTCGATTAAATAGACAGTCAACACAAATAAATAATAAAACCATATTACTTGCCTCAAAGTTGCGTTAAACTGGAAAATAATCATTCAAATCCATGTATTATTTGCCGATCCTGAGCAAAAATCTTACTTTAAGATTTGACTTGAGAAAAACCTTGAACTGACAGACAAAAAAGCAAAAATAGTCAACAATACAACAATTGTCGCTATCGCAGGGAGTTGAGATGATACACTAAATACTGTATTGGGTTAAGGGAAGCCTTTGAACATGAAACTAAAAAGCTCATAACTTGTTTTTTATTCTACTGAGAAATTTCGAAGAGGTGCCATCTTCAGCAGAAAAATCGGAGCTTTCGATGGACATATAATGTTAATATGTGCAAGTATTTTTTCATCCCCGTATTAGAGAATTTATACGAAAATTGTGTTTTATTGCCCCCCTAAGGGGATTTTGCCCTCCATAATGGGACGAAAACTACCCTATGTGTTCTTCTGATGCATAAGCTATATTATTGTAAAGTTTCATCAAAATCCATTCAGTAGTTTTGTAAACTTGATGCATTACAGAGGATGACTAACAACAGAAAGTAACATTTAATAGACAAGACTACAAGATACATTCATAATTTTGTAATAAACTATTCTACCAATATATTCAAGTATTGTTGCCGCTGTGGCACAAAAACAATGAAACTAAATTTTGTCAAGGCTTATGTTAAGTGCAATAAACAACACTCCCCCTCACGAACATAAGCTTATAAGTCCAAGTCCTTGGCACAATATTTTAATTCTATGACCATTAAGAGCTTTAGTTAATAGATCTGCCAGCATGTCTTCAGATTTTTTATAAGCTATCTGAATTTCATTTTTGGCAACAATATCTCGGATAAAATGTTCTTTGACAGAAATGTGCTTTGATCTTGAACCTATGATTGGATTTGATGCAAGCTTCTGAGCTGCTTGATTGTCATTGAATATTTGAATGCTGGGATGAGGAATACATATGTCATTTGCAAGTTGCTTTAAATGTAAAGCTTCTTTTGCAGCTTCAGTCAATGCCATGTATTCAGCTTCTGCGGTTGATAAAGCAACCGTTTTCTGCTTTCTTGATTCCCAACTAATTGCAGCTCCAGCGTATATAAAACAATATCCTGTGTAGGAACGGCGATCTAATGTACACGAAGCCCAGTCTGCATCAGTAAATCCAGTTATATTCCGTTTAGTTTTCTTAAATATTAGACCATAGTCTTTAGTGCCTTGGAGATACCTTAAAACTCTTTTAGCAGCATTCCAATGTTGCATGTTGCAACATGTATTAAACTGACTTAAATAACTTACGGCATAAGAAATATCTGGCCTTGTGGCAATAGAAAGATACATGAGTGAACCTATCAAATTTTGGTATGGAATGTTATTCTTTTCTTCAGAGTGTGTTTTTTCTAATTTGATACCAGGATCAATTGGATTTGAAACCGATTTGCAGTCACTCATATGAAATTTTTCTAGAATTTCTTTGATGTATTTTCATTGTTTGACTACAATTTTATCATGCGATTGTTCAAATTCCATTCCTAAGCAATATTTTAAGTCTCCTAGATCACTTATTCTAAAACTTTCCATTAAACTTTTCTTTAGATCGTTTACAGCTTCATTGTTATTTGTCGCAATAATTATATCATCAACATACACAGCTAAAAGAATTCTATCTCCCCCTTTCTTCATTGAGTATAAGCATGGATCAGCTGTGGATGATGAAAATCCAAGTTCCATTAACTTCGCATTAATTGTTTTGAACCATTGTCTTCCAGCTTGTTTAAGTCCATATAATGCCTTCTTTAATAAGCAAACCTTTTCTTTGGAGTTTTTCTTTATGTCACTTAACATTTTTTGAGTTTTTAAGAAAAGTTCACTGATCTCATTTTCAGTTTCTTCCAAAAGTATTTCTTGAAGAAATTTTTCAAGACATTTAGGTTTCTCCATGTAAACTTTCTCTTCCAACTTTCCATTTAAAAATGCTGTTGATACATCTAGTTGTGAAAGCTTTAAATTTTCTTCAGCAGCAATCCCCAACAGAAATCTAATTGAACTTAGTTTTGAAACAGGCGCGAAGGTAGCAAAAAAATCTTCATTTGGTCGTTCAACAAATCCTCTTGCCACTAAGCGAGCTTTCTTCCTTTCTAAAGTTCCGTCAGGATTTAGTTTTTCCTTTAAAATAATTTTTGAATCAATTACATTGAAATCATTTTCTTTCTCAACAATTTCCCATGTTCCATTCAAAATATGAGCTTTGATTTCATTTTTAATTGATTCATTCCAATCTGAAGATGATGACTCAATTGTTTCATCGCAAAGAAAAGAAGTGTCAGAAAGATCATAATCTTCTAACCAGGCAGGCAGTTTTCTATCGCGTTTTGGTCTTCCTCCTTCAGTTTGTTCAACAACTTGATTGTCTCTAGTGTCAAAATTTTCTTCCTTACTCTCGTTTGTTTCATTTTCATTTAAATTGGTTGTTTCTTCATGTGAAACTTCATTTGTTACATCTATACATGAAGTTTCTCTTTCTTCAAATGTATTTATGTCTTCAGATATTTCATCAACTCTTTCTGATATAATATTAGCATTATTTGAGCTCGGATCTTTAAGAATTGAAAATTTGTCAGTTTCAAAGTTCGGTTTAAAAATAACATTTCTTGATATTTCTACCTTTCCAGTATCTGGAAAATAAACTCTATATCCCTTTATATTTTCTTCATAGCCAATAAAGATTCCTTTCTTACTTTTTGGATCCCATTTTCTTCTATGTTGTTTAGGAATTAAAACAAATACATCTGTTCCAAACACTTGTAATTTGTTCAAATCAGTTTTCCTGTTAAACCATAATTCATTAGGAGTTTTCCCTTTAATAGTACTTGTTCCCGTATGATTAAGAACATACGTTGCAGTATTTATAGCTTCAGCCCAGAATTCTTTCTTCATATCTTTTGCACAAAGCATACTTCTAGCTAATTCTACAACTGTTCTATTCTCTCTTTCTATTTTTCCATTTTGTTGTGGAGTGTATGTACAGGATTTCTGGTGTCTAATTCCTTTATCTTCTAAAAATGAAGCTATATCTGCATTTAATGCTTCCAACCCTTGATCTGTTCTTAAAATTTTTACTCTATTTCCTGTAACATTTTCAGCAAGTAGTACAAATTTTTTAATCTTATTCTTTACTTCAGATTTATTTTTTAAAAAATAAACTGATCTATAATGACTAAAATCATCTTTAAGTAGTAAAAAATATCTGGATCCCCCAATAGATGGTTCTTCCATTGGACCGTATACGTCAGCATGGATGACTTCAGCCGGGACTTTACCAATGTTTTTACTTCTTGTAAATGGCAAGGTGTGTTGTTTTCCAAAAATACATGATTCGCAGAAAAAGTTTTCTTCATCAAGGAATTTTATTTCATTTTCTTTTAGAATTCTTCTTACTTGATGAATATTTTGATGCGCCATCCTTTCATGCCAAACTTTCAAACTTTCTATTTTTCTACAATATGTTCCCAAAAAGGCAGTTTCTTCCACTTCAAACATTAGTTTATAAAGTTTTCCATCTCTTTTTCCAAAAATCTTGACATCATTTTCTTTCTTTACCTTGCATGTATTTCTATCTAATTCAAATATATATCCCTTGTCAGTAACTGAGCTTATGGAAAACAAATTGCATTTTAAAGCTGGAACATATAACACATTTTTCAAATCTCCATACTTCCATTTTCTACCATTAAAATATTTAATTTTGATGTCACCTTGACCTGCTGCATCAATTATATTACCATCAGCTATTTTAATTTTCACCGCATTTGTCAATTCTGTATAGTTTTGGAGCCACGTTTTATTGCAAGTCATATGCTCACTAGCACCCGAATCTGCGTACCATTCTCTGTCTTGAAGTTTTTCTTCAGTGAACAAAGCCATAGTTGTATAAGCAGCACGATTGTATTTTCCCTTTCCTTTATGCATTTCATTTCGATGACAATCTTTTGCTTTATGGTTTGGCTTATGACATATGAGCCGCTCAGAAGCCAATGCGGTTAAGTCCATTTTTTGATATTTTCTGATTTTTAGAAATTTTGATGAAATAAATAATAATCTTCTTAGTTATTAAAGGATTTACTAGTTGGTTACTTTTTTTTTTGGTTAGACAGCCCTTTTTTTAATAGCTTCTGAATATATTGTATAATAATTTCAGAAGCCATTGTGAATAAGTCCACCTTTTATCAATATTTTTTTACATAAACTTTGAAATACAATTTAAATTCTTCTTCTTCTTTCGATATTTGTCAACACTGAAAAACAAGAAATGCATAGTAACTGTAAACGTTACCTTCTAATTAGAATTGTTTGAGGTTTATGCATATGCGTCAGAATACAAAAATATTATGTTGAAGTGTTTGCGAAAATTATTTTGTTATCAAACATTAAATAAATTTTCTTTAATAACTGTAAAAACTGACTTTTTAAAATAATAAAAAAGATTTATTGTGAGGTATAAACTAAAAATGTCAATGGAAATAGAACATAGTGAAAGTGATACGATATTTCATTCTAACAAGGAGATTGAACCGTATTGATTCTGATACATCGTCAGATAACGAAGGTATAGAAAATAATCAAAATAACGGAAAAGTTGGAAAAATACGCAGCAGGAATCCTGGGAAATGGTCAAGAAATGTTGAGAAACAAAAAAGTTTGCAAAAAAAATCCGTATATTTATAATCCTAGTGATTTGTATCATATAATACAAAATAGTAAAAGAAAGAACCCTTTCAGAGTTGTTGAAATGAATCCACAAGAATTTCTTTCCACAAAACCATTGAAAGAAACTGTTACCAACAGAGAAAGAAAAATTAACAAGTGGACTAACAATCAATTGGCTTAATATGAGGTAGATAAAATTGGAAGGGTCAAACTCAAGCAGCATTAAGTTCAAACATAATTTTGACGAGGATGATACCTATCATGTTATTGATATTAAAAAAAAAAACAATAATAGGTAGGCCAGCAAATTAAATATCAAGATTTACATTTAAATATAACTCGGAAGAAGATGATGTTTGTTATGATGAATAAGCATAAAACTTATGACAACAAATGTTATTTTATTATTTTTGCATAAATTTCTTATCTTTTTCAGCTGCCAAAAGGTATAAGTCCTAAAATTTTTAAGATACTGTCATTATTTCAATAAATACTTATGTTTTTATTTACACAACCTGTATATATCTTATTTTTTTGCAGAGTTTACAACTCGAAAAAAGGCTTTAAACACTTTTCTAATTAAATTTATAAACCAAGAATTTTAAAAACTAATGTATCAAAAAACATTAATTTTCTCAATTTTTGTGTTTTGGACTTAACCGCATTGGCTTCTGAGCGGTTCATATAAAGCATAAATTTTTATCAAAATCTTCTTTTAAGGGACATTGGTTCGCAAAATGTTCTTTCTTGCAAATATTACAAGTTATATTTTTGTTCTTGTGATTTTTCCTTGTATGCTGGTTCATTTTCTTGCTTGCTAAAGCTGTTTCTGTTTTTCTGGACATATTTTTCATTCTTTCTTCTTCAATCGACAGTCTACTTACCAGTTCATTAATTGATTGGTTTTCAACTGGTACTGACTCCCAAGCACTGATGAAATGCTGATATTCCTGAGGCAAGCCCATAAGGACTTTGGTCATAAACATATGATCGGAGATATTTTCCTTATATTGTTTTAATTTAGTCCTAATTTCTTCAAGTCCAGATATGTACAAAGACAAATCCTTTCCATCATGACTATAATTGAAGAACTTCTTTTGTAGCATATAAATGCTCACTTCTGACTTGTGCTCATAAACTGAACACAGTTTATTCCACATAGCATTTGCATTTTCGCAAGTGATAATATGAGCCATCGGACCTTCTTCTACTCGACTCACAATTATTTCTTGAGCTTTCAAATCTTTCTTTCTATATTCAGCTAATTTTTCTAAATAATCATTCTCATCCTCTGTGTCAACTTCAACTGGAAAATCTCCATTAATAGCTTCAAAAAGCCCTTTACTTTCTAAAATTATTTTCATTTGAAACTTCCATAAATTCCAGTTATTTCCTGTTAGCACTATCGCACTTGTCTTATCCATATTCAACTCGATTTAAACTCAAAATAACTACTTAAAATAAAAATCTATCTTCCAGTTTTATAGTACTCACTAATTAGAAGCTATTCCTGGTCCCCATAACCTGTAAACTTGATGCATTACAGAGGATGACTAACAACATAAAGAAACATTTAATAGACAAGACTACAAGATACATTCATAATTTTGTAATAAACTATTCTACCAATATATTCAAGTATTGTTGCCGCTGTGGCACAAAAACAATGAAACTAAATTTTGTCAAGGCTTATGTTAAGTGCAATAAACAACAAGTTTTTGCGTGAAAAAGAAACGAACATCCATCCTTCCGTATATCCATACAGACAAACTTTTGCATATTAAATAGTAGTAAGGTAAAGGGAAAGTTTTCTTATTGTTGAAAGAAATAATAAATATCAAGATAACTATTCAGTGCAACTTTTGAACATAGTCATACTAATATCAAGGCTTCACTCGATGCGTGTCTTATCAGGCTCAGTCATTTCTCAAAAGATCACGACAATAATTGTTTTATTTTCACAATATCGGTAAGACTGTAATACATATTTGCTCTTTTGATATTATTTAGTTACAGGTACGTTGCTCAGCTTGGTGAATTTTCTCTTTACCTTTACTAGGCGAAAACTGAAAAATTGCACTTACATCATCGTCGGCGAAAATTAAAAAATAAGGCTTACATTGTCGTATGTTTGCTTCTTTTTCTAATTTTACAAAATTTACAAACTTTCAATTTTTACTTATGACAAGGTTAATTTATTCTGCTGATTATGTCACATAATAATGGAGAATTGATATTGATTTAGCGAAATATTTTAACGAGATTTCTCATATTATTTTAATATCTCGTTTTTATTTGGCGAATTATTTTACTTTGTTTTGATTAAAAATCCGCGAAAAAAACAAAATAACATACTACTTCGAAAAATAAATAAATTCGATGATCGAAAGCATTTAAAGTTTTATTACACATAAATTTATTACCATTTATTTATTAATAGTTTCAATAATCCTCTCAGTAAATGAACTACTCACGAAACGACACTAAAAGTTTCAGTAAAATATAAAAAAAAAATATGCTGAACAAACTATATTTGACAACTATAAAAGCTTCATTTTATTGAAACCAAAAAACCAAATACGGGGACAACAAATAACATGAAAAATAATCGCCAAGAGTTGAAATGCATCGTGACGCACATATATGAAATTCTTTGGCGTCACGAAATTTGACAGCATTATATTTCTTGCCATTTAATATTCACATTAAAATCATTGGGGAATTATCGAGTCGCGGAACATGTGAAATTGGCGAAAACTTTTTCTATTGCTAAAATTGCTGTCGCCAATGTTTGTTCTTTTGATACTTTGATGGAACTTTTATTGTTTTTTAATTAATTAATACATTTATCTGGCGAATTATTTTACACTTTAATGGATCCTTGGCTGAATACAGTAACATGGTTGCTTCTTAATACTGTCTAGTTTTGATTTGGCGGATTACGAAATAGCTTAATTTAATTTTCCATTTTTTTTTTCATTTTAATGTAACTTTTTATGCTACTTAATGGATTTTTTTTTTAAATTTGATCTTTAATAAATAATTTAAAAATTTGTGGAACTTTTCATGTTTTTTTGTGCAATAATGTATTTATGTGGCGAAGTTTCTCCCCTTTAAATTTCCTCACAATGCGTAAACATTGGAATACCGTTTACCTTTTTAAACAGGGTTTTTTATATTTTTTTAACTGTTATTATTATTTTTATTTATTTATTTTTTCAACAAGCAAAAGTTTTGTTCAAAAAAAAAAAAAAAAAAAAAAGAAGGAATTTTTATTATTATTTTTTTAAAGGCTGAAATGTATAGGTTTATAAAAATCTTTAAATGAAAAGTTGCCATGTTTTCCTTTTTTGAAATTTTTATTGGCATGTTTTTCCGGGTAAATTCGTTATTGCTTCAATTTACTTTTAAATGATTTAAATTTCTTATTTTTTAACATACAACGTACTCTTTTATGATATAAATTGTAATTTATAATGATCGATACTAACGATCAGTTTTATGGCAAAATTTTTATTTGATATCTTTTCTACTTATTTTTCTTTAGAAAAATTGTATCTCTATGCATTTTAATAATTCTTGTTGTAAAAAAAAACTAAAGATATCAAATTGAGATATTCACCATTTTCAGAATATGTTTTTAAAACATAATTAATATTTGAATTAAACTTTAAAGTATAAGAAAAAAATACTAAAAGCTCTCTGAATGTTTCCATAAATATATTTATCAACTAACAAAAATATCCGGCGTTGCCTGGGTTAGTAATAATTATGAGAAACAATCGCTACTTTCATTTGTTTTCTGTTTTAACTGATAAATATATTTATCAGTTGTGCTTGATGAAGCATATGTAATTAATTTTTGCATAATAAAACCAAAAAAAAAAAAAAAATTCTTTTTCTTGATACAAATTACTAAGCATAGTTCATACGTTTAATAGACAGTACGGTTTCGCCCATAAGATGTAATATTTAATTATATAATATTACGCATTATTTCATTCAGAGCCAAATTTCCAGTGTTTGTTATTAATTGGAAGCAGAAATTACCCCCCTCCCCCCCGCCCCCCCCCAAAAAAAAAGAAAAAATAACAGTATTTCTAAAATATTTATTCACATACGTTTTCGAACAGAAAACTTTTTAAGCTCATTTGAAATTGTTATTCAATGTATAAATTGCAATAAATGCTCACTCCTATTTATATTTATTGAAGGTTTGCAGTTACATTACTCAAATAATTTTGAAAATGCTTATTGCGAAAAGTTGGAACTACTAATCACAACATTTTTTCATACACGGAATTTACATTGATTTGTCTTCCTCAGCTTAAACTCATCTGATTTTGTTTCCAAATTTAATTTTTCTTGAAAACAAAGTTTCATATTTTTTCACTTTTTGCCTAAAATATCTTTTTAAACAATTTTCCTCAGGAAGAAAAAAACCGCTTTTAAATTAACTCTAATTCTTTTGAACTCAATTTTGAATAACTATTCTCTTTAAGAATAATCTTATCTGTTGTTTATATAGTTAAAAGTTGCCACAAAATCCACCAGATGTCACTGGAGTCTGACCAGTTTTTTTGTTTGATTGATTGGTTTCATACTACAACTTTTATTGAAATGACTGAGCCTGATGAGACGCGTATCAAGTGGAGCCTTGCTAATATGTACATCGCACTTGGTACACAAAAGTAGACAAGAGAAGGATAGAAAAAAAGATTTTCATGGAGGATGTATATGAATAGAATGTTATACACATGTAAAACTTTTGCTTTTTATCTCAGTTTGGTAGTTTTTGAATTTTTTTTTAATTTTTTTTTACGCCAGACTTTATTTCACTAAAGCAAGACGAGAGAAATAGGAAAATACACGATGTATTTTCTTAAGATAATGAATTTATGAATGTGGACTTCTATAATTATTTTTGTCACTCTGTAATAATATTTTTTATTATCATAAATCAAGTTTGAAACAAATCTGTGTCACTTGATTTACATTTTCATCACTGTAAACTTGTCTTTCAGGAAATTTGTTGCAGAAAGTTCAAATTAAAAAAAAAATTAAAATTAATTTCAATGTTGAAATGAAACGTAATTTAGGGTGAGGTAATGATCCTACTTGTTACTAGATTAGTCATAAACATTTTCGTAGAATTTAGCTCATTTATGAATGAAATAATCACTTTTTATCGATTCCTGAAAAGTTGCATTAATTGGACTAATGCCCTTTCTGAAATAATAATGCCCTTTCTAAATCATTCTGATTCATTTGACGTCGAAATTAAAATGACTACCTCTGTTTTAACGTCATTTTTCGAGGTTTTGTTGTTTTTTAAGTGAAATTCTAAGTACTTAAGCTGAAAGAAGGTCTTGAATAACTTTAGATCTAAAAATGACGCGAAATGGTACTTTCTAAACGAAGTAATTGTATCATTTCCAATTTTATACAGTTAGAAAGTCCATAAAAAACTTAATTGAAAAATTTCCATACGTTTTAAAACTCGAAGGGTCTAAATTAACATGATAGAAGTTATAAGCATTTTTAAGTTAGGAAAATATAATAATAGGTCGGCATTGATTCCTCTTTGAGCAAAGTAATTATGGTGAACAAACAGCTAAATGAGTATTATACCTGTATACTCTCATTTTTGATTGAGTGCTTAAAAATAGGAGTGTTACTACGGTGTTTTAAGCTCCTCGGTAGCGGGGGAAGCAAACATTTTCCCTTTTGTTCCCTTTTTTGTAGCTTAATATTCTTTTACTTATCTTTTTGACAGCCAAGAAACTATCAATACAGATTTTGTTTTAAATTTATAATAACAGATTTTATTGATGTTGTATTTATTCTAATCGGAACTTTTAAATTGACTGTTAACATTAGTTAAGAAGTGTCTATGTCAATATGAAACTCAGATAACTGAATTGTCTCTTCTTATAGGAACTTTTAGGGAATATTACCTTTTTTCAATAAGAGACTTTTCTTTTGGTATCGTTGTTTAAATTGTGATAAAGTTTTGAGAGAGACTGTTGATGCTACATCAATTTTTTTCCGTACACTGAAAAGGACGACTATTTTTCTTACCCGGTCAGAGATTTTTTGAAAGGACGTCTGAAGTTCCTTACTTTATCAAGGATATATAGAGGCTGATTTCCTTATTACAATAGGCATTTTCAGGGATTCTTGTCTTTTAAAAATGAAATTTTGGGAAATAGCTTATCCATTCCAGTGGGAATTTTTAGGGTCTGTTCTAAATTTTAGCAGTTAGTTACCGCCCTTAAGCTAGGGCTAAGGCAGAACTGCATGCAATATACCAAGAGCCTGGTTATCAAACCTGAGATTCTTTTCTTTTTCCAGTGAAATTTTGGGAACTAGTTTAACCCTTCCATTGGGAATTTTCAGAGTCTGTTCTAATTTTTAGCAGTATTTTACCGCCCTTAAGCTATGGTTAATGTCGGAACTACATGCAATATACCATACAGCCTGGTTATCAAACCTGAAATCCTTTTCTTTTTCCAATGAAATTTTGGTAACTACTTTAACCTTTCCATTGGGAATTTTCAGGATCTGTTCTAATTTTTAGCAGTAAGTTACCGCCCTAAAGCTAGGACTAAGGCAGAAAAACATGCAATGTACCAAACAGCCCGGTTATCAAACCTGAGTTTTTTTCAATAAAATTTTGGGTACTAGTTTAACTTTTTCATTGGGAATTTTCAGGGTTTATTCTAATTTTTGGCTTTAAGTTACCGCCCATTAGCTAAGGCTAAGGCGGAACTATATGCAATATACCACACAGCCCTGTTATCAAATCCTGACACTGCAGTTTTGTTCGTATTAGAACTCTTCGGTCAGGAGTAGTGAATAACCTAGCCTGAGGCAGATGTCATCGCATTGAAGTTGAGAGAGCCAAAAAACTGGTAGCTAAAGTGAATTTAACTCGCCAGCGAGTGTCCGTAGCATGACGCCGTTCGACTCGTGAATTAAAGACAAAGCTTCCCTTCAATTTCCGTGATTTTCCAGAAAGTTTGACGATAGTCAGGAACAATACAATTTGGAAATTTAAAAACCGTTCCCTTTTGCTAAAGACAGATTTTTGCGACTAATTTCATAATTTTTGAGAAGTTAAGTTTTCTTTTTTTTGATATATAGAGGTTCTTACAAATAAAATTTTCATTACCCATCGAAATTGAATTCCCTACATTGTAACATAAATTACAGTGTTGAAAAATACAATTGTATCTTGTGATTTAATTTAATTTTAAAATTAATTGAATAAATTTAATTGAAAAGTTTTATGATTAAGTACATAGGATGTCATTTTAATTCTATTAAAAATAATTAGGTTGTTTTCAAATATCGAACTTTAGGGAAACACAAGCAGTTTTAAAACATCTTTCAGTATCGCAATTGTTCTTCAGAAATTCGAGTCATAATTGTTTTCTTCACTAGCTTTTATTAGAGCATGGAACATGAAGCTCGGCCATTGTCTTTGAAACAAAGATGACAAAAGAAACTTCATCATTGCAGGCTATTCTATTAAGCATTCTATCACAATCCATTTTTTTAAAGAACCACAAAATGAGATTGAATTTTCTATTAATAATGAATAAAGTAATTCGCGAAAAACTATTTTTTCCCCTCATCAACTGATGCTTTACTTATTCCAAATTAAATATCATGAAAAATTTTAATGCAAAGTTATTAGATATTATAGTAATCTACATTTTGTATACAAGTTGCATTTTTAAGCACTTTAATTATACTTGGCCTAATTTGCTTAATCTTCAGTTACAAATTAAAAAGCTAAAAAATTAAAATTCTAAAATAAAATTATTATCGGTTAGGATGGAAAACAGCAAATTTCACGTAATTTCCCCATTAAATGATTAAATATAAAACCCATTGTTACAAATATTCGTTGTCTTACAACAGTAATACTAATAGTTATAATAAAAATTTTTAATGATGGCTTCTTGGAGTAAGCATGAAATGATGAGAGCCCATTCATTGCTCTCATCGATGCCACAAATCGATAATGGGGGTAAGTAAAGAGACATATTAGGATATTAATCACGAGTATCTTGTATGTTTAGAAACATAAATTAGTTTGGGAAGCCTTTAATATTTAAATGGTTTTAATTAAATTAGCAAACAAATAAATCCTAAAGAAACAAGGATTAAGTTTTAGTGTCAACTGCTTTTAGTTTAAGACACGTATAATAGGTTTTTTCTTCCTTTTAGTACGGAACATTTATATGAAAAAATAAGGTGAAGTTTTTTGGTAGTAACATTATTCTATTTCTGAAATACATTTACACTAAAAAATATAAAATAACAGAATTAAAAATATATATACTAAGCACTTTTCATATTGCACTCCAAAGGAAAAAAATTACTTTTCTGTGTCAGAAAGGACAATTTAAGTATTTCTGTAGTATTCAAAAATTCGAAGAAAATGGCACCACAAATGAAGAAAAGTGAGGTTCTAGTCATTTCAAACCAAACCTTCCCAATAAGAAAAATAGTTTCAAGTTATCAGAGCTGCAGTTTTCAAAGTTCAACATTTACAGCCATTAATACGAAGGCACAGCATTCTACGAATCTTGCTTATATGAAAATGCCCCATTGCCTGACAATAATTTTACCACCAAATAAACTCCAAGTACCTTAACAGTATTATGTGGTTCCTCTCTTTTGGTGAACGAACAGGTGGATAATTATAGTTGAGGAATATTAAAAAATATTAAGTAGACCAATTCGCTGAGTGAATAAAGCTACAGAAAAAATTAAATCGTGTTTTCTGTACCTGCACTTTTACTTTTTCGTACTCTAAGGGTACTTTTATGCAGTAGTGCTCAACCTTTTATTGCTCGCAAACTGCAACTCATATTAAGAGGAATCTCGCAGGCCATAACAAATAAAAAATTGAATTATATTATTTAAAGATTTTCCACACAGCATGGGAAAACAAGGAAAATAAAAGACAATTACTACGCAGAAATTGCTGTCACTACTACTACCTTCTTATTTTATTGATACGAAGTTTGCGACAGCTCTTTAGAACCCAATTTATGACTACTTGACGTTAATTTTGCAACAATTGTTCATAACACCGAACAATGACGATCAGTAGTTTTGGCACACTTCAGAATATTTTTTTTCGTTTCATAACGTTGAACACAACGACGCCGACGTGCCACACAGATCAGCTTTGCAAACCACATATGGCTCACGGGCCGTAGGTTGGGCACAACTGCTTTAATGTATTATTTTAACTATACTTTTGTGCTTCTGTACTTATTCAACTGCACTCGTTTGCACTCTTTCAATTATATTCTATTACTTTAATACACTGCACTGCTAATTTTCTGTACCGGCATGTACTTTTATGTACTGTTGCAACAATTTTAATACTTTACTACGTCAGCTTCATCTTATAAAGTCAGATATTTTATGGCCATTGTTGCAAAGGCAAAACATTCTATAAATCAGGCTTACCTAAAAATGCTCAGTAGCCAGACAATAATTTTAAAACCAAGTAAACTCCAATTACCGTAACAATAATATTTGGTTCATTTCTGTTGATGAACGAACAAGTATGTCATTAAAACTTGGAGGTATACCAACAATGATTAGCTAGACTATTTCGTTTAGTGAATCAAACTGAAGAAAAGAAATCAGTGCCTTTTCTGTACCTGCACGTACACTTTTCTGTACTCTGCTTGTGTCTAATTGTATGTTTTTAACTGCATTTTGCTTTTCTCTATTTACTCAACTGTACTTACGCTTGCTTATGCTGTTTTGATTAGTCTAATATTTTAATATACTGCCCTTGTACTATTGCCCCTGTACTTTTCCGTACGGTGCTTGCATTTTCGTGGACTGTATTTGTACTTTTACGCATTATTTTAATTACATTTTGCTTTTCTGTATATATTTAACTGTACTTGTTTGTACTGTTTCAGTAATTCTACTGCTTTAACTGCACTTGTAATAATACTCTTCTGTACCGTTCTTGTATGTTTCTGTACTGTAGCAATAATTCTAATATTTTAGTTCTAAATTTTACTTCAACTCATAAAGCCAAATACTTACAGTCATTACTACAAAGGCAAAGCATTCTACGAATCAGGCTTACATGAAAATGTCCAACAGCCAGACAATAATTTTACCACCAAATAAACTCCAATTACCGTAACAATATTCTTTGGTTCATTTCGTTGATGAACGAACAAGTGGATCATTGAAGCTGAGGAATACCAAAAAATGATTAGGTAGACCCTTCCGCTCGAGTAAATCGAACTACAGAGAACTTTCGGCAAACGAAACATTCTCTCGGAGAAATTGCTGCAATAGAAACTGATTTCTTCACTGCTTATATCTCCGAGTTTTTCTTCTAGAGTGATATCACGTAAGGAAACGAAGAAATGAATTAGCTATTTCGGAAAGCGATAATTGCACTATCAAGTAATCTTTCAAAGAGAGTTTGAGAGAAGTGAAAATCTTTATCACGTTTTAGACTTAAAACGGTGGAGGTAGAGAAAATGTTTAGTAAAATCTTCATAAAAATCGAATGCTCATCTTTATTTTAAAGCATTTTATGCGTAGTAAAAAACTTTGAAAATAATTATAATGAAAATCTAAATTTGTTTCTAATGGCAAATTCAAGCTTCGCGATCACTAATTGCTTCCAGGTGGATCCACCGAACACATAAATTTTATTATTTTGCGTTCATTTTAGTTTTATCACTTCAAATTTTAAATTCAATTTCCGGCTGCACTGTCACCAATTCATGGATGGACATACCTAGGCTTTTTCTATATATTTCACAGCAGTTTATAGCGAATGACTTAGGTTTACTGTTCACGTGATTCGTATTTTTGAAAACCTATGGAGGACTATATTATGGAACATTTGTTATAAATGAGTGATTTCATTTTTAAAAAAACTACAGAATGATTTGGTAAATTTTAAACTTAAATGCACTATAAACCGAAATTTTATAATTTTTTTTCAGTACCCGCACGGCGATATGCCTGTGCTAAGAATTTAAAGGGAGTCCGTTAACTAAAAAAAAAAAAAAAAAAAAAATCCACGTCCCCCCCTTTAGTTTTTACGCTAAGTTCGCCGTCTACGGCGGCCTGTTTAAATAAATTTTGGCAAAGGTATTAATTAATCTATATCTATCATTTTCACATTTCCTATATCTATTTCCTGTTGCGTTTTGTGTCATACACCTATTTACGCCAAAATTGCCGCCTTCGACGGCTATTTACCTTTACGATCTATCTCTATTTTTTTTTATCCTTCTCCATTTATTTAAACCTCCCCGTCCAATGGTGCAAAAAGTAGCGTTTGCAAAAAAAAAAAAAAAAAAAAAAAAAAAAACCCTCACTATTTTAATTAAATTAAGTGCGCACAAATATGTAACGTAATATAGATACAGCGAAACGTCCGGCGGGGAAGATGAAATTTCTTAAAAAAAAAAAAAAGTAAAGAAAAAAGCAAGTGCTACAGTTAGCAATAGCAAAAAAAAAAAAAGAAGAAGAAACATTGTAGCGAATAAGATTCGATCCAAGTTGTGTCGTCATAGCATGAATTCACAGCTAAATCGTGACGTCAGTAGTGACGGGACAGCAGTTTTGAAACTATTTTTTTTCCCTCGATAGGCCAATGCTATAAGATACGATGCGTTGATCTGAGTTTAAAAAATTGTAAAAAAAAAGCTATTGCATATTTTTGAAGAAAAAAAAATCTGAAGAGGGTGAAATGTTCTGACTGCTACACACCTAATTTTCAAAAAGAAATCTCTTACACTTTTTGCGGGATGGGTTTAGAAAAATGTAAAACCGAGGAAAAAACTCAAAATAAAGGTTTTCAAAAATTCATAAAAAAATACAAAAATCGGTCAATCTTCAAACTATTTTCGATCATCCATATTTAAAATTAAAATTCCTACACTATAATAAAAAGGCTAAAAATCACAAAAAAAAAAAAAACATTTAATTAAGGAAAAAAATTAAATTTAGAATTTTGGCTTCGAGGTGCAGACTTCCGCGGTACGTCCGAATTTTGTGCCAAGTTTCAGGGCTGTAGGTGCTATGAGGTCTCCTGGCCATTGGGTACAAACAAAGAAAGAAACAAAGAAACACCGTCACTCTTGTATATATAAGTTCTTGGATAGTTGAATGGTCAAAAGATATTGAAAACCAAATTTTACCCTTTTTTCGTCATTTGCGTAGTAGTTATAGCCTATTTTCATTTGTGTAAAAACAATCAGCTAATTTTTCAAAACCGTCAACGTCCTTGAAAAATTCAGTTTTTTGCTACGTGAAAAAGCAGGGCTGAATTTCCAGTGAATTTTGACGTTAAAATTAAATTTACTTGTTGTGTTCAGGAAATAGGGTCAAGTGACTGATCGGACCAATAAAAAAGACGATGGAGATCGCCTACAAATGCAAAAGCAAAATTGCTAATATTCTATGTATACATGAAAACAAAAAATTCGCACAATTTTTAGAAACAACTACATTTGTGTTTTAACGAAATTTTAAATGGACTAATGTACAAAATTGAAATAAAAGTTTTGAACGCTTTTTATATAAATTTCCCTTGATGCAGGCCGTCGAGAGGTCAAAAAAGAAAAGCGATGTATGAAATTGGTGGTCCCAGGAATTTTTTAAACGTATCCTAAACACAGGGAAAAATAATGGAGCTCAGTTTTTTTTTTGGTATAAGAAAAAGTCACTACTAGATCTAAGTATTGACAATATGAACCTAAGCTTGGGTACAATATTCACTCTATGATGTTTTATGATAAAGAGGGGGGTTTGGGGGTTTTCCCCTCGGAAATTTTACAAATTCATAGTCTTAAAAATGCATTTTAGCTTTATATTTTTCAAAAACTTGCAATTCCACTTTCGAGGTCCTCCCCAGACGGTTGACACTCGGTGAAGTCCCCCCCCCCCGTAGCGATGTCATTGTATGTACTTACAAGTATGAAACTTTAACACAGACATAAAATAACATCAAGCATAGAAAAAGACATCATGGGCTCAGTTATAAAAATATATCCATTTACCAAAGTAATTTTTGAAGGCCAAAATCACTTTGAGTCAATATGACCTAAATCTGTTTTTTGAAGTTGCACAGTATTTTAGGACTGATCAAATATTGAGTCGGTATTCTTATCAAACAGGTATTGAAAGGTTCCTGAAATAAAATACGCTCACAGACCTGGATAAATGTAAAATTCATTAATTTCAACCATGGACTAGTTTTTTTTCAATTTGGAGCTGTTCACAAAGTGCCCTTTTATCAAAACCATCCTAGTTGTCCCTAAATGATATTTATTTATCTCTTAGAGTTTTGAAATGTCTTACTGCTTGAAAAGAAAACCTGTGTTAAAGCTGATTAGCTTTTTTAAATGCTAAGAGCAAATGTTAACATAAATATTTTTAACCTAACAATGTTAATATGAGAACAATATGGTGTTAAATATGTAGGTAAATGATAGTAGATCAAAAAATAAACATTAAGAATTTGTGTCATTCTTGCACTTTTAAAATGATATCAATCCAAAATCATATAAAAATTAGTCTATTAAATCTTAATATAAGCAAATAGCATTTTTATTTCTATCGTTATAGTTGAAAATACTTAAATTATATGAAGAAAAAACTTTAAATATAAATTTTAACTTTCTGCATCTAAATTGTTCTTAAGATCAGAAGGCAGTAAATAAAACGCAAGAGTAAAAGCTACAAGCTTTAAGGTTTTGCTTTGTTGTCAGGTAATAAAAATGGATATTTTATAGCCTAATCATAAAAACGAATTGAGGGGAAACAATCGCAAAGAATTGGACCCAATAAGTGCAGAAAGAAGAGTTCAACTCTCAAAGCCGTTTCTTTGGAATGAAATGAGTTTTTTTTTTACTTTTTTATCCTCACAAAAGCAATTTTATTCTTTCGTATGCCTGAATCAGATCGGTGGTGTTCACGAGTGAAAAGCTTGAAATAAAGTTATAGCTTTCAAGGTTACTGGAATTCATACCTAAAACACAAAATTAATGTAATTACAATGCGTAAAATATAAGGAATTGCTTTTCGAAATGTTTTTAAGTGGAACATATATTTGAATTCTTTCTGCAAAGTTTTATTATTTCCTACTTAGTCCCTCCGCTTCAAATTAGTCGTTAGATTTAGGTCAAAAGTTTTTTTTCCCCAAAACGGCAGCTACATTTAAATACTTTTGTACTAAATGTTGAAACTGAAGCATGATGTTGTCTTGACCCAGCTAAGCTAACAATATGGTGTGCACCGCTCCACTTTTCCAAATGTACCGTAATTTGGTGAAGTCCGACTTCCACTGTACACTAGGTGGCGCTTAGCTACATGGCATTTTTTAAAAGTTAAAATTTCATTGCTCCCACCCTTTAATCTTGTTCAATTAACAAAAGAACAGGCTGTACAAAATTTCCCTTCATTTGGACAGTTTCGAGGGGAGCCTCAAACGCCTTGAAATTCAACCAGTCCTAGAAATTTAGTAAATTTTTTTACAAGAATACATTTTTCTTCAATAACGCAGCAATTTCTAGAGAATAAATATATATTATTATGCCAAATAATTTCGATAGAATCAAAACAAAATGTGAACAAGAGAATGTTGAACATTATTTTTTCATAAGTGAAGATTTAGTAACAGTAGGATAGTTTTGACGGTCTTTAGCAACAATGTACAAAACAAATTTTTTCTCACTCGCATCTTTTGTGCGAATATTATTGTGTTCCTCAATTAATTTTGCACCCCTTTATGTAGTATCAATCACAACAATTATTTTGGCAGGTTTTTCAATTCCGCTTCTATTACCAGAATCGTTTGTCCAAGTTGAAGGGTCTTTGTCATCTATATTTCTTGCTGTTGCATCTAGCCAAACTGCTCGAATTTCATAGATTAAGCACTGTTTTTCTAGTGCTCGATAAACCACCATGACTTTTCTTCTCCTGATGATGTTGGGATTTTAGGAACTCCCAACTGTTCCATATCTTGAAAAATTATTATAATTTCCTAGCTATTGATCCTCTCAACTTCTGTGAATGATGGGAGCAATTTTCCTTCGCAATGTAACATTGATTTTTAGATATCGTGAAGGTTAAATTTTTACAGAACTTTTTCACGCCTCTTTTCTCTAAATATTTTTCGAAGGCACTGAAGACGAGTTCGATTTGTGATTAGATCCTCAGTATCATTCCCAAACGCTTCTGCAGCAGCGTCTCAATATGTAAATGTCATCACTATCAGTGATACTTCAGAAAAAGAGGAGTAAAAACTGCAATGTTCCTCATATTTCTGTTCAAGTCTTAATTCTCGTATTTGTAATGTCACTGCTGTGTTAGTTGCTGGTGTTTGCTTATCAATGACAAAAGGACTCACTGTTGTCAAAACAATTGTTTGTAAAATAATATATATTACCTTTCATGTTACTAAAGGGAAATATCAAGTGTTTTCACCCATTCAGTTAACAAAAGCAAATGCCATGTTATAGAAAACACTGCATGCTAACAAAGTTCAAAAAACTTAAATTAAATTGTATGTATCATTAATTTTAAAAATCACTCAGAAATTTATGTGTTCTTACAAAAATGACTCAACTGAAATCTGACAGAGAAACTTTCGTGAGATGGTTTCAGAAATGATTGCAGTAGCATAAAACGTCTTGAGAAGCGGACGTCGTATTGGCGAAAAAGCATCGTCGCCAGAAAAGAAACCTGTTCAGGAATCGGAATGGAATACTAGGTACCAAGAAGACAGTTTGAATAAAATACCACTTGTAACAGGAAAAAGGACCATCAAAAATGCAAATCTGATAGAGTTTTTTTTTTAATTTGAAAAATGATGAAAAAATATTTTTTTCGGCGAAAATTCGATAATTTAATGCTATTTGAGGCATCCCTTAAACTTTTCCGATTGATCTAATATTTTACACATATCATTTTTTCATCCATTGGAACAAAATTGGGGGTTGGGAGCTAACTTTTTACAAAGTTGAAAAATAAGGGCCACCCTACTGTACAAGAGCAATGAGGACCCGTTTAAGCAGGCAGTCATTCACAGCACAACAATACTATACATAATAGCAAAAATACCCGGCGTTGCCTGTGTCAGTAATAATTATTAGAAAAAAATCGTTACTTGCTTTTGTTTTCTTTTTTAAGTGAAAGAATTCAAAACACATCTTTTTGGCGTGATTAAAAATCGAATTTCTTCCTTACCCATAAAACTAAAATAGCAATAAGTATAAAGAACAAAGTAGTATTGATTTAGAAACGAAAGCACTATATTTAAGCATATACAAATTTAAAAAACATGAAATTAATCTTCTCATGTTTAAAAAGATTAATTTGTTGATACTTTTTTTTTAACATGGAGTCTAAAACCTTCGCTGTATGGCTAATGAAGTACGAAGTGATTAAAAAAAAGTAAAAGTTAAAAAAGCGCTCGTAATCCCCTTATACTTGCTTTAGTTATTTCGGGAAATTTCAATCATTGTGGCTCTTGGTGCGATTTTACCGAATTTGCGAAAGTCGTTTCGGGGTACCTTCGATGATGCTCCCCCATTCTTTCCTTACTTTGTAAAACGATATGATATTAATTTTCGTTACAGAGATATCGTCGCCAGATGCTGAGATATTTTTGGTCACCATAAAATGGCGCTAAACAGTTTCATCCGAAATGTTACCAAAATAAGTAATAAAATTTGGTGATTGTTTGAAATTGTGCAAAAAGGAAAATTAATGGAAGTTTTTGTGCTTGTTTATGGATTTGCCTAATTTAGTTGCTGGATTATTTAACACAGTAAAAAAAGTCTTTTGAAAATTCTTTGATTGGCGATATTTTGTTTACATGGTGAAAGCTGAGAAACATTATGACGTAGTCTTCGGCTTCAAAAACAGCAACGTTGAAAAAACTGCCAAATGCATCAGCTACGGAAATCTTTCTGCAAAAATTTTGGCGATCTGCTGGTTGTTTGGATAATGAGTAAGTGTTCAATCAGCATAAATAATAATAAAAACCATTAATTACATTAAAGTTCCGTTTAAATGGAAAATCATCAGCCAAATCATGTATTATTTGCCAATCTTGTGCAAAAATCTTACTTCAAGATTTGACTTGAGAAAAGCCTTGAACAATCACGAAAGGCAAAGAAAGTCAACAATACAGCAATTGTCGCTATCGACAGGGAGTTGAGATGATACACTAAATACTGTATTGAGTTGAGGAAAGCCTTCGAACATGGATCTAAAAAGCTCATAACTCGTTTTTTATTCTACTTAGAAATTTCGAACAGGTGCCATCTTCAGCAGAAAAATCAGAGCTTTCGATGGACATATAATGTAAATATGTGCAAGTATTTTTTCATCCCAATATTAGAGAATTTATACAAAAATTGTGTTTTATTGCCCCCCTAAGGGTGTTTTGCCCCCCCATAACGGGACGAAAACTACCCTATGTGTTATTCTGATGCATAAGCTATATTAATGTAAAGTTTCATCAAAATCCGTTCTGTAGTTTTTGCGTGAAAGAGTAACAAACATCCATACATCCATACAGACAAACTTTCGCATATATAATATTAGTAAGATACTTACTATCTTATTCATATAAAATCTGAGTATCTATCTATCTATCTATCTATCTATCTATGTCCAAGCTTCTTCTCCCGAACGACAGTGAACTGACCATCGAACCAGGTATCGATGGATTCGTCATCTTCCCGTCTTCCTGTTTGGCTATTTAACATAATCCTCCGATAATAATTAGCGGAGATATCAATTAAAAATTATTAATTATGACTCTTAGATTTCAAAATAAAATCCATATTTTTCGAAGGCTTTCCTCCATTCAAATTATTATTCAGTGCTTCAACTCAACTTTCCGGATGAACGCTTTTATTAAAATTTACAGCGTGAAGAAAATCATTGAGATGAAAGATGTGTTGCCATTTCTTTTTCTCGAATATAAAGAAATAAAATTAGGCTTTTGTTTTAAGGCTTTTCCTGTAATCAGGGTGTTTAAGTTGTTTACTTTTCGATTATTTTGCCATAATCTGCAGCAAAATTTTGCTGTTTTTTTTTTTTTTTTGTTCAAGCCTGATTGTTAAATACGCGTCACATGACATAACTTTCATTTTCGAGGAGGACCGTGCACGTCGTAAAGTAAATGAGTGATTTACAAGTTATTTGAGTTCTTTGAGGGTTTGTACCTGGAAAACGGATTGATGTAATTCTTGTACGACCATGTGGATAGAATCCATCCAAATATTTATCTGAGTGGTATGTTGCATTAATAAACACCCGGGCAACGCCGGGTAGTAGACTATTTTATGTAAAAAGCGGATTGTTATTGTGCATAAATATTTCCGATATAGTCTATCAGATGTAATTCAGTTTAACGTGAGTAAAGATTATAGTTGATAATGCATATATTTTCCCCTTTTGTGCTGACTGAAAATGTACTCATAACTTGTATCATTGATAACGATTATTAACGTTGATGAGGTGTTTTGGCAAAAATATGTTTTACTGGTGTTTTGCAAACCTTGCTTTACGCGCATTTATTTATTCTTTAACGCGTTAGAAACTAGTGTCAGTGTACTACAAAAGCATCAGCTGGACTGCTCTTACATTTTTTAGGTAGCCCGTGCAACGCCGGGCACGCAGCTAGTATAGTATATACTAACTGACTCGGCAGACCTTGTTCTGCCGCATAAATTGTTTCTAGGATTCAAAAACTCTGTCGGATAATCTATATCTTCGTCAGAGTCGCAAACTGTATTGATCAATTTGTATGATACCAAGTCGCCAGGTCGTATATCGAAGTTTATAAATCTTCAACCTCCACATTTTTTGCTGCCAAATATCACTTTTTCTGCCAGCCACGCATGATGCATGTATTGTGTGCGTACATCGCGGTCAATGAGAACATTTTCTCGAATCAACGATGCTGCTGAAATTAGTGAGCAATTTTATGCATTCAAAATTTTCATAGACAGCAAATTTTCATTCATAGATACCTGACAATGGGTCCGAGAATTTGACAGCAAATGGATCTTGTAGCATTTGGACGTGTATGTTTTAGCTGGACCTTTTCAACATTACGATACAGTGGAGAGGATTTCAAGTAAACTTTAATCTCATCAGCGACTTTTAAATGTAGAAAGGCGGAAATGTTTGTCTGAGTTCACTTGAAGAGAGTAACAGAGTGCGCCGTTACCTTTTGATGTACGAGTACACTGCGTCTGGGTTATTTTGAATATTCAGCGGTAGCTTAAATGCTGTCACTATCCAGAATTTTTTTTGGACACTTTTTTTTTAAAATTAGAAATCAAAAAATACCTATTACCCCAAGTTTCACCCTTCCAATCTTTAATCGCAAATTTACTAATTATCAATATACCCCAGCAAAAGAACCAAAGAACGAAATTGAAAATTTTTGCAAAAGCCTTGCTTAAATTATTCAAACATTTTATTTGTTAACAAATATCAGATGGCAACAAATAAAAATTTTAAATCTTTGAACTAGATGTTAAATCCCGGTTATCACAAATTTGCCATTTCAACTGCGCTTGCGCGCGGACTTAGCTTTTTGGGCTTTCTGTTTTAAGATTTCGTGTTGCTTGTTTATATTTAGACTGAGCTAGAGTCCCAAGCTTTTTGGGCTTTCTGTTTTAAGATTTCGTGTTGCTTGTTTATATTTAGACTGAGCTAGAGTCCCAACAAATTAATGAATGCGATTAGAATATTTTTTCAGCGATTTCGTGATACATTATGTGAAACTACGGATATGAATAACTGATAATCTTTATAATGTAAAGATAAAAATGACACTTCAGTATTTATTGGTTTGGAAATATTTATTTAACATAAACGTAAAATACGTTGCGTTCTTAAAAAATGATTGGAATATGAGTACAAATATCCTTCTTTTGCGGATATTTTACGTTAGGCGTAAACAGCTTAGTATTATACATTTTTATTTAGGTTGAGGGTTCGACTTTGTAATAGAAGTGCTGCTGCAATTCCAGTACGCTCTTATGAGGTTAAAAATTTGGCCTTGAAAAAGGACAGAAAAATCAGACATAGAATCCATTAATAATTAAGACGCAAAACTCAATCTTTACCGAGGACTAAAAACTAAATCAGAGAAAGCTTTGTGATTTTTAATTTTTAGGTTTCCATCTCATATTTATTAACAAATTCAAAATGTTTGCAATTAATTTTAGCAAGATTTTTGAAATAAGCGAAGTCCGCGCGCAAGCGCAGTTGAAATGGCAAATTTGTGATAACCGGGATTTAACGTCGAGTAATCTTTAAGAGTTTTTCGATATTTTGTCAAAGCGTCGCGTCATTTTGACACTTGGTAGCCAAAAAAAATTCTAGATTAGATACACACTAATTACCTATCGATATGATATATATATACATTACGAAGTATTCTCTTACCACATAAAAAATTTCATAAAAAACGGTAAGCCGTTTCGAACTGGTTCAAACACAAACACCGTGACATGACAGCTTTATGTATTAGATTTTTTGACTTTTTTTGTATTTCTTTTATTTAGTGTATAAAATACCTATATTCCCAAAATTTACCCCTCCTACCCCCCCTTTCCATTTTTTAATCGCAAATCTCTCAATTATCAAAATATTTCCGCAAAAGAATCAAAGAGCGAAATTGAAAAATATTGCAAAAGCCCTTGCTTAAATTAGTTTCAAACATTTTATTTGTTATAAATAAAAAATGGCAATAAATAAAATTTAAAACCATTGAGTTTCCGAAGCACCTTCTAGTATGGCCATGTTCCGATATTTTGCCTGAGCGTCGCGAAAAATAATTCTAAAAAGGGACTTCCTAATTACCTAGCGATATGAAATATACTTTATGTCCTGTTCTCGTACTTAACAAATCACATAAAAAATTTCATGAAAATTGGTCGAGCCGTTGCGGAAACTAACATCGTGGCAGGAGATTTTTATTTATTAGAAAATACAGGGTATCCGAAAAGTCCTTGACACATTTAAAAAAAATCATAGAAAACCAACAAATTGTCGTATGAATTTGAGGTTTGCACACAGGTTCAAGAGTTTTTATGACATCGAAAAAAAAAATGAAATGGGGAAAAAAAGAAGAAAAAAAAAGCATTTCGCAGCCAGGGTATCAGTATATGCTATGCTTGTAATTCTTTGCTTGACCTGGGAAAACGCAAAAAGGAATGAAAATTACTAAACGAAGAGTTACAAGCATAGCATATACTAACACACTGGTTGCGAAAAACCTATTTTCTTCTTCTCCCCCCCCCCCTTTTTTCCGATGTCATAAAAACTCTAGAACCTGTGAAGTATTATGGTACAAACCGCAAATTCATACGACAATTTGTTGGTTTTCTATGAATTTTTAAAATGTGTCAAGGATTTTTCGGACACCCTGTATATATACCATAGCAACCAGTAACAACAGTATTCATACAAATGTACACCAAATGCTGTAAACGCGGCTGAGTTTGAAATTCTCTTGGAGCCTAAATGTCAGATAGATCGGTCTGTCCCCTAATCAGGTGTTTGGTGGTACAGTGAAACCTGTGTAAGTTGACCACTTGCGGTGCAGTACTTTGGTGGTCAACTTAGACAGGTGGTCAACTTATAAAGGGGGCAATGATTTTTTTTTTTGACATTTCTTGCACCATGTATTCATTTTTTGACTAATTGACACTTACTCTTTCCGTTCAACTCACTTTCATTGCTTAACATTACTTTGAAACAATAATTTAAAATGTTATTCAAATATTTTAGGAGGTTATTTTCTCAGAATGACGTATAATGTGTCATGTAAATTTAAAATTTCAGTAAATTGATCAAACAAAAAATCATTGTTTATGAAAAGTTATTTCATATTGATAGTTTCTAAAAATTCATGACTAATCAAAAATAACAAATTTCTCGCTTTTTTTTCTCATATACATTTAATACATTTATAACCATGATGATCTACTTTTCGACAAAATAACTCCTTATTGAAATTTGGTGCACTTATTAGACACTAGTTTTGGAAATTCCATATGTGTCAGCTAATTTTCTCTGGATTTCTCCCTTTCAATTAATTTTAATATCTGGAAAAAAATACTGTAACGGATTCGGTGCGACTTCCACTTTCTTGAAATGAAAACACAGTTCTTGATAAAAACACAGGAAATTTATTTACACTATGTACAGGAAAGATCTTCAACAACTGCTAAATTATTCATCAGCAATTAAGCAATTATCACACAACACCGTAAACTCAACGTTTACACACGTATTTACTTCCAAATACGAAAACAACACAGCGAAATGCCTCGCTATCAACAGAGCAAAAATCTTCTCAGTTCGAAATATCAATCGAAACTAACTGTTTATCCATCGCTAACGGCTTAAATACACCGAAAAGAAATTTCTCAAATATTCCACACGCTTCTGTAAAGTAGTAGACCGTTATCAATGAAAAGAAAGAAAATAGGGGTCGTATACTTTAGCCGAATGAAAAAGGGGTTGTATATTCATTACGGGAAACTATTTACAGGTTACGTTCCTACAATAATTACTATTTACAGAATTTGTAACATTGCCCCCTTCCTAAGGACTGCACGTCCCGGGCAGTACAATCCCCAGAAAGGGTGTCGAACTTCTATCAAAAGTTTACAAATATTCACATTAATTAATAACTAACAGATACATAGGAAACACAATAATAACAAGAAATATTACTAAACATTAAAAGCAAAAAAATTATCTACAACTTTTATGTTATCAACCATGGTTGTTTACATAATACTCATGAACTATGGCCATAGTATGGGGCTAACCGATCATAATGTACAACCCTAGGTTTTGCATTAGGTGATTTTTGGATCCTCACTACGACGTCATTCAGTCGGTTAAGGACTTTGTAGGGTCCATCCCAATGCGACTGCAATTTGGGTGACAGACCTTTCCGTCGGATGGGATTCCATAACCAAACCTTGTCGCCTTCGTTGAATTCATGTCCAGTAGACCTTGTGTCGTATCGGGTCTTCATCTTCTCCGCCGCGATGTTGATTCGCTCTCGTGCGAAGTTATGAACGTCTTCCAACCGGGCCTGGAGATCCTGGATGTACTCCTCAGGCGATGAAGGTGCATCCGGAGGACGACCGAAGACGGGATCACAAGGTAGCCGAAGCTCTCGTCCGAAGAGCATCTGAGATGGGGCAAATCCGGTAGTCTCGTGGACAGCACTGCGGTAGGCCAGCAGGAACAAAGGTAGCTTCTTGTCCCAATCCTGTTGATTTCTGGATACCATAAGTGAGAGATTATTCAGGATTGTGCGGTTAAATCTCTCCACCATGCCGTCCGATTGTGGGTGTAGTGGTGTTGTCCTAGTTTTCTCAATTCCGAGAATTTGACATAGGCCCTTAAACAAAGCAGAGATGAAATTCCTCCCTTGATCGGAATGAATCTGCAAAGGTGTTCCGTATCTCGAGATCCAATGTTGGACTAGAGTCTCTGCTACGGTGGTAGCTTCTTGATCTGGAATGGGATATGCTTCCGGCCATTTGGTGAAGTAGTCGATGGAAACAAGAATGTATTTGTTCCCATCAGCAGTTCTTGGTAGAGGACCCAGGATGTCGATCCCAATTCGTTCGAAAGGAGCTCCAACGTTGTACAGATGTAGCTTCCCTCTGCTTCTCTTCTTTGGTCCTTTACGAGCAGCACAGGCGTCACAAGAATGGCACCACTTCTCCACGTCATCTTTCGCCTTGCTCCAGAAGAAGCGCTCCCGAACTTTATTGAGGGTTTTCAAGACACCAAAATGTCCTCCAGTCGCACTAGTATGTATTTCTTTCAGAACATCTGAAATCCTGGATCGAGGAAGTAGTAACTGCCACCTAGATGTCTTGCCGTCGTCAGATTCCCATTTCCGGTGTAGCACGCCGTTCCGTAAATGGAGTGAGTTCCATAAAGCCCAGTATCTTTTTGTTGCAGGACTGAAGATGGAAACGTCCTGCCAGCTAGGGCGTCGACTGTCACTTTCCATGAACTGTAAAATTGGTTTTATGTCGGGGTCTTCAAGTTGATCTTTTCGAACTTGGTCATCACTCCATGGATCAGGTTCTGATGATGTTGGAGTCACTGTCACCTGATAGGCGGTAGGGCTAGTCGTTCCATACTGTTTCTCGATTCGGGAACAATAGTGGCAGTTCTCAGGACAGGGTCTCCTTGATAAAGCGTCAGCATTACCGTGAGATAACCCTTTTCGATGCTTGATCTCCATGTCATATTCCTGGAGCCGCTGTATCCATCTGGCTATCTGGCCTTCTGGATTCTTGAAGTTCAAAATCCAAGTTAACGAGGCATGATCTGTCCGAAGCAGAAATTTTCGGCCGTAGAGGTAATGATGGAAAAGTTCTACAGCTTTCACTATGGCCAGTAACTCCTTTCTGGTGACGCAGTAATTTCGCTCCGACTTTGATAAGCATTTGCTCCAGTAAGCGATGACATGTTCATTTCCGTCAATTTCTTGGGATAAAACAGCTCCAATTCCCTCGTTGCTCGCATCAGTGTCCAGGATGAATGATTTTTCAGGCTGAGGATAGGCGAGAATAGACGTTGATGTTAAAGCCTCCTTCAGTCGTAGAAATGCATCTTCGCATTCTTTGGACCATTCAAACTTTTGCTTGCTCTCCGTCAGCTTATGCAAAGGTCGTGCAATGTTGGAAAAACCCTTCACAAACTTCCTGTAGTACGTGCAGAGCCCCAGGAAACTTCGCAACTGATGGATGTTTTCGGGACGACTCCAACTCCTGACCGCAGATACCTTCTCTGGATCGGTTTGCACACCCTCAGAAGAGATGATGTGACCAAGGTAGTTCACTTCCCGGCGGAACAAATTACATTTGGACGGGCTTAACTTCAGATTGGCTTCCTTAAGCTTTTGCAGCACCTTCCTAAGATTTGCCAGATGTTCTTCGAAACTGCGTCCCACGATGATGATATCGTCTAAATAGACCAGACAGGATTCGTAAGAGAGTCCTCTTAACACTGTCTCCATAAGACGCTCGAACGTAGCTGGTGCATTGCAGAGGCCGAAGGGCATCACTTTAAACTGCCATAAGCCTTGTCCAGTTGTAAACGCTGTCTTCTCTCGGTCCTCAGGGTGTATCTCAACCTGCCAGTAGCCGCTCTTCAAGTCCAGGGTCGAAAACCACTTGTGTCCGGAAAGAGTGTCCAAGGTATCGTCTATCCGTGGAAGAGGGTAACTGTCTTTCTTGGTGATTTCATTCAGTCGTCGGTAATCGACACAAAATCTGGTGGAGCCATCTTTCTTTCGGACCAAGACGACGGGAGAGGCCCAAGGACTGGATGAAGGTTCAATTACATCATTCTCCTTCATCTCTTTCAGGAGGGTTTCAACCTCTTCCTTCTTAGCGAACGGTAGTCGTCTTGGATGCTGTTTAATAGGGGGGTGTTCTCCAGTGTAAATCCTATGCTGCGTTAAATTCGTACGGCCAACATCCTCCGATGTAGATGAAAACAGATGCTTGAAGTCGTCCACCAATTGTTCCGCAGCAGTTCTTTGATCTTTCGATAATGGCGCACTCCCAATTAACTTCGATGTCAAGGACTCAGAAGACACAGTCTCGGGGGAATTGATTCTTCTAATGATGCAGTTTACTGGAGTACAAGTTGCCAACACTTCACCTTTTCGGATATTCCTTGGCCTTTCACTCACGTTGGCGACTCTCACAGGAATTACATCCTTAGAAAGGTCCACAAGCCTAGATGCTACCAGTACTCCTTTTAGGCTATTGCTTAGGTTAGGGTATTCAATGAGTCCAAATCGAAAACTATTGCTTTCTTCAAGGGAGCCAGGTATTAATGATTCTGACCTTGAGGGAATTGATAAATCTGTTTGGGCAATTTTTTGATGAGCGGATTTGACATCACTTTCTGCAGGGAAAACGGCTATGTCTTCTCTCATCGAGTGCAGCTCATTAGTCTTGAAGTCGAGAGTGAAGTCATATTTCTTCAAAAAGTCCAATCCGAGAATGAAGGGGTCCGTGATATTAGCGACGAATGCCGTATGATGGTAGGTGGCATTCCCAAACACTATTTCCAAGTCCACTTTACCGTCAATCTCAATTTTGTCACCTGTCACAGTCTGGAGACTTACGCGTGGCGATGTCCACAGCAGTTTCAATCCAAATTCACGAGCCACATCTGTCCTAATGATTGTCACATTGGCTCCAGTGTCAACAATCAGTCTGCAGGGGTTCCCATTTACATGTGCGTAAATGAAAAGTCCATCACTGCCACTACTAGAAGAGGAAATCTGCAGAGCTTTAGTGGTAGTGATTTCCTTCCCTCGCGTAGCTTGGCGAGCCGGACAACTCCTTCGCAGGTGTCCTTCACTACCGCATTTCCAGCACTTCTGCTCTTGTTTCTTTTGGGCTGTTATGCTGCTCAAATGTCTTGTCAAGTCACCGAGTTGTCTCTCAAGTTCAGCGAGGTGGGATGACCTGGAATCAGACTCATCAGCTTCCTGAGTCCGGATTAGATGGCGATCCACACGGGTTGCTTCTTGGGCGGCCTCGTATCTCATCGCATACACAACGGCAGAATTCAGGTCTTTGACATCCGCCATCCGTAGAGCTTTCTGGGTTTCCGGATCTCGAACCCCGTCGATGTAGTAGTTGAGTGCCAGGTTGTCTCGAACATCCGCAGGACAGTCACAAAAAGCAAGATGAGACAGTCTCTCGATGTCCGCCGCAAGCTCTTGCAGGGTTTCCCCAGTTTTCTGGAAACGGGACTTCAACTGGAGTCGGCTGAAATCTTTCTGGCACTTCTTACCGAAGCGAAGTTCTAACGCAGATGTGAGGGCGGCGAAATCCAGGCGCTGGCTGTCCGGAAGGGTCTGGAGAATGTCCGTTGCGTCACCTCTCAGGGATGCAGCAAGATGACAGGCCTTGGTAGCAGAGTCCCATCCGTTCGCTTCCGCCACTATCATGAATTGAGTTTTGTAAACCTGCCACGAAGTTTTCCCATCAAATGTGGCAAGTTTAATGGACGGTCGAGCAACCGATGTGGGAGCGCCAAACTGTACAGAGCTGCTTTCCGCGGTCGCAAATCTCCTTTCCACGTCCTTAAAGATCTCTTCTTTAAGTAGATGAAATCTTCTATCTTCATCTTCAAATTTATTTTCTACAGCATTGAATCGGCTTTCAACGGTATTAAATTTTTCTTCAATAGCATCAACTCGATGCTCTATGTCATTAAATTTATTTTTCATCACAGACTTTACCGAAATAAGGTCGTTTTTAATTTCTTCTTGGTTAGACGTTAAGTCCTTTTTCAGCACCGTTAAATCGCTTTCTAACTGGTCTTGATTTGCCAACATACTTGCAGTCAGATCATTTTTTAATTGTTCTTGATTAGCCGCCATATCATTTTTTAATTGTTCTTGATTAGCCGCCATATCATTTTTTAATTGTTCTTGATTAGCCGCCATATCACTCTTCACAGAGGTGATTGCGTCAAGAAGTTGTTTTAATTGTTCATCCATTGCGCGAGTAATCACCATAAAAATAAAGTCCTAATTCAAAAAAAAGTCTTTATGAAAAAATGTCCAAAGTCACTTACTCCAAGAAAGTCCAGAAGAAGCCCCACGTTGGGCGCCAAATTGTAACGGATTCGGTGCGACTTCCACTTTCTTGAAATGAAAACACAGTTCTTGATAAAAACACAGGAAATTTATTTACACTATGTACAGGAAAGATCTTCAACAACTGCTAAATTATTCATCAGCAATTAAGCAATTATCACACAACACCGTAAACTCAACGTTTACACACGTATTTACTTCCAAATACGAAAACAACACAGCGAAATGCCTCGCTATCAACAGAGCAAAAATCTTCTCAGTTCGAAATATCAATCGAAACTAACTGTTTATCCATCGCTAACGGCTTAAATACACCGAAAAGAAATTTCTCAAATATTCCACACGCTTCTGTAAAGTAGTAGACCGTTATCAATGAAAAGAAAGAAAATAGGGGTCGTATACTTCAGCCGAATGAAAAAGGGGTTGTATATTCATTACGGGAAACTATTTACAGGTTACGTTCCTACAATAATTACTATTTACAGAATTTGTAACAATACTTTGAACTTTTCTACTGACACATGTTTTCATTGAACAGAGAGTACAAAAGGTAATCTCAAATAGAACAACAAATAAAAAACAATTTTTTAGAATAAAAGGGTTCTTAGTAGTTTTTCAATGTGGGGGTTAAACTTACAAGGAGGTTTAGTTATGCTGCTGTTTTATTCAGTTGGTAAAATGCTGGTCTGGCATCAAAAATATTCTTGGAAAGATATAAGAAAAATAATAATAAAATAAAATAATTTGCTAAATTAAGTTTTAAAAAATAAACCAAGTGGTCAACTTACAAAGGGTTTTTTACAATACTCCAAACCAAATTTGGGGTACATTAGTGGTCAAGATAGACAGGTGGTCAAAATAGAAAGGTGGTCAAGTTACAGAGGTTTTCCTTCATTATACAAGATAGGACTAATTCCGTTCCTTTCAAAAGCGGTCAACATAGACAGGTGGTCGACTTACAAAGGTGGTCAACTTTACAGGTTTTACTGTAACAGCAGTAACAGTTCCCACACACTGGGGCTTTGGTTAAGGGTGCGCAAACACTGGATTTATGGAACTGATGTAGTTCTAATTTCAGATAAAGGAGGGAGTGCTTGGTATAAGAAGATCTTGTTAATTGATAGCATTGCACCTAAGTTGCAATGCTATCAATTAACAAGATATTCATCTATTATCATCTTTGAAGTGGTGTTTGTGAACCACTTCAAAAAGGTTTAAGTGGTGAAGTTTGTAGCGAATTTCTATGCGGACCTTATCAACCGCATAAAAAACAAGTTTGAGTGTATATTCAATTAGTACGAAATGATACATCAATTTCAATTAGCGCATTGACTTATTAAAATCGATAATTCATGACATTAAAAAATTTAGCACTTATAAAAAATAATTTAACCACCCTTACCTTATTTTAAAGACGATTTCAATTTTCACCTTTGAATTCCCAATTATTGGAAGCTATTTCTTAACGCTTTATCGAATTAAAAGATATTTGTTTGGAATTGATTAGGTTTATCCTAATTTGATACAGCAACTAAATAAGTAAGTAAATGAATTCCTAAAAATGAATAACAAAAAAAAAGTGAAACACTTATTTTTTTTTTATCAGTTTATTAGAGCATTTGAAAAAAGAAACAATATAAAAAAACGAGTACAGTTTTTATGTCCTAAGTAGCTATTTATGTGAGTGCTCTTAAAGAAAGGCATAAAAAAAAAGTCAACATTTTTACTTTTCTTAAGAAGTTAATGTGCCTTTAAACTGATTTATTATTCTAGTCACTTAAAATCCCTAAGGCTGAGGTTTTTTTTTTTTTTTTTTGTTTTTTTTAAACTTATGTTTGCTTTTAATCACAAACTTGTCCAATTTCTAAAAATCAACTACATTTGGCAGCAGTTGCACGAAAACTGCTAAAAATGTTTTTCGATTTGTTCATGCAAAGAATACAAATTTAATATTAAGAAAATGGGAAACATTTTATTTCTAGATGTTTTTTCAAAGAGAATATATGCTTTTAGTTTAATGATTTAGCGGAATCTCAGAAAAAAGACTGATTAAACAAAACTAATAAACTGAAAAAGTGCTTTTTTAAATTGTGTGTCATTTATAAAAACAACATCTCAGAGTGAAATATGAAATTGACATTTGGAAAACATACATAAAAATTAAATTTCAGCAATTTAACAAATTAGAATTTAAGTTGGTGTAAAAATTCTTTTTGCATGAAGGGTTTTTGTAAAACTCAGCAGCCTATCCTACAGTTATGTGCAATCTTTTTTGAGTCATATCTTTTCTTCAATAATAATAAAGCTGAAAGTCTGTATGTCTGGATATCTGGATCTCTGTATGTCTAAATGTCTATCTCATCAAAAACAACCCTGTTGTAAAAATTTCCTCGCCAAGAAAACCTTTAACTTTTCCGCACAAAAAAGAAAACCTGCATCCTAAACCCAAAAACCCTCAGCCATAAAAAGTTATGATATCTAGTTTGCCCGCCAAGTATCTGCCAAACTATTATCCTCCCTCTTCTCCTTTTTCATCACAGCTACTTCCATTAGAACCTCCTCCCACCTTTAAGTCCACGGAAATATGGATAGACCTTTTAAATTGTTTATCTTGTTTGGCGAGAAGTTTTTTGCTCACCAAGCAACCACTTCACTTTGAAAAGCTTCCCGCCAAACAAGATAAACAATTTAAAAGATCTATCAATATTTCTGAGGAGTTAAAGGTGGGAGGAGGTTCTAATGGAAGTAGCTGTGATGAAAAAGGAGAAGAGGGAGGATGATAGTTTGGCAGATCCTTGGCGGGAAAACTAGATATCATAACTTTTTATGGCTGAGGGTTTTTGGGTTTAGGATGCAGGTTTTCTTTTTTGTGCGGAAAAGTTAAAGGTTTTCTTGGCGGGGAAATTTTTACAACAGGGTTGTTTTTGATCAGATATCACATCTTTTTGCATTGATATTATTACTTTGTCTGTATTTTTAAAATTGAGAACATCAAGTCAAAAAAATTTCAATTGAAACAACGCTGTTTTGTGTTTTTAAGGAACAATAATGGCTAGCCTAATTTTACGTCAAGTTATTTTCTGACTATTAAGATTTTATGTTCATTTGCGAGAATTGGGCGGTTTAAATTTTATTGCAATTCTTGTATCCTCTCTGTTGCAAAGAAAATTTCTTGGATAATAAAGTACTATATTTTAAATTATATTGCTTTCGAGTATTTTACAACTTCGCAATAAATTCTATTAGTTTCTTTATTTGACAGATTATTCAACATTTTCATGAAGGTTTCTTTAAATGTTTTACAGCTTGAGGGCTATTTTAATCTAGCTTTTCACTTTTTGTTTAATTACATTTTTTTCTTAAATCGTGGATTATTTTACGTTTTATGGGATAATTTTAATTGTTTGGTGATTTATCTTTTTCTTGATAGAAGTCTTTGTCTTGTTTAATACCTAGTTTTGTTTAAAAATTCATTTAAAAAACGAAATAACGCACATGTTATCCCAAGCAAAAAAAAACCTAAGCCATTAATTATTTTAAATTTGAATGTATCAGAAGATCTATACAACTTCACTCGATGTCGAATCGAGGATATCCCAAATTTGCCATAGCGAATGCGCATGTTGCGCGCGGAGTAAGCTCATTAAAAGTCTTGCTTAAATTAATTGCAAATTTTTTTTCAGCTAACAAATTACTGAAAAACACGGATATCCACACACGTATTTCATATATTTTCAATTCATTATGTATTGTTTGTGAAAAATCCATTAATTTAGAAAATAAGCAAACCAATAAAAAAGTGCTTTTTTTCGCTTTCAATTAAAAAGTTATATTTGCCGTATTCATATGCGTACAGTTTCATATAATTTGTCACGTAAAATATTGTAATGGTTTAACCCCGGACTCGCGCCGACACACAGTGGAGTATTTGACTGAAAATCCTGGCCAAAAGTCCAAAATTAAAAATTTACCCGATTTTTATGAAAATTTATTCCATGATAGTTGACTAACTGGTGCATCGATCGGCACCTGTTTTGGAAACTTGAGTCACATACAATTGTTCATAGCCTCAGTGAAAGATGAGATTTCTATAAGAATTTTCGCTTTTTTATTACGTTTCAGCTTAATTATTACGTTTCAATGTAGATTTTTTTGTGGCTTTCTAAATGAATGGAATTGAACCAAACCAATTTTACGGTATAAAGAAATGTCAGGGCTTAGTGCTAATTATAAATCAAAGTAAATATTTTTATTTTCTTTTAGTGAAAAAAATAAAGAAAATTTGGTACGTGAGATTTTTAAAGGCTTTTCGCCTTAATTTATAACTAGAGAAAGCTTTTTAAATGGGTGTCGGACTTGGTCGGGCTGTTTTGAAAGTTGCATCGTATTTGGCAAAGTCTCTAGTGCTAATTTCAGCAAAAAAATCTTCCGCCTACAACTGCCCTTTTTTTAAATGATTTTTTTAAAAAAAAAGTGCATAATCCGATCTTTTTGTGACAAGTCATGATTTTAAACTGAATTTACCTACAAAGATTTAATAAATTTGCAAAAAAGTTATCATAAGTACTACTGAATGAAAAGACCGACATATTTGAGCGCACAAACAACAATAAAATTTCAGACACGAGTTTCATGGTTATGAGAAACCGCTTCATCAATGTGTAAAGATGTAAGTAATGGAATGAGAATCATCCAATTAATTTCGAAAACGCTTGCCTTTATGCATCGCTAAAGAGATTCACTGAACCCCTAAAACATGTGTTTGCGTTCAGTTATGTTAATTTTCTCATGTACGTTAATGAGTTAATAAATTAAATTATTTTGTGATCTCTCTAAGAAAATTTGCTCGTCCTTAAAATTGAGATAGATTTTAGATAAAATAAATAAATATTTATATTTTTTCAGATCATTGCTGCAAATAATGTGCTGGGGGAGGGGGTCTTTCCCCATTATACGTAGCAAAAAGGGGGGAAATACCCCTCCCCACACACACACTTGCTAGCGTTTGGAGACAATTGTAATTGTCTCCTAACGTTCCTACGCTAGCGAGATATCCATATTTAAGACATTTTACCTACTCATTGTGAAATTAAAGTTATATAAAATTTTAGTTCCAAATTTGTTCGTACATTTTTTAGCGGGACACATCACACGATGTAAAACTAAGGATCGACCCAAGGTACGAGTACAATATATACAATTCAAAAACAAAGAGCTTTTGAATATCCATTTTCGAGTGTTTTTACAGTTATAATATCCTAGTTCATTTATTTATCTTTTTTTTCAATAGAAAAAAGGTTCTTTGTAACCCCGAAACCCTTGTCTTTAATTCTTTTTGTGCATGATTAACTCAGAGTTTTAATAATTGAAACCAAACGAAAAGAATAAAATTGATTATTTTTTTGGTTTCAAATTAGTGTTTTGTACGGAATATTGGGATTTTTTTAACCGCTTTTTGCTCTTTTCCCCCCTTGAACAGTGCACTTAATTACATATCTTCAAAGGAAAACAGCAATTCGCATCGAACATGTTTACTTATCACTTGTCTAAGCATTATTGGCAAAGAGCCAACCGTGGCATTCGTTTCGGATCGAGTGAAAATTATTGAAAATTTTTATTTCAACTCATTGAAAAAAAATTCATTATAAATCAGTGAAAGAACATAACTTCACCGTTTTCGCTGTAAATGAAGGTAAGGTGTTTATATTATTTCCTTAAAAAATTTCAGAGCCATAACATTATTAGAATATTGGATGCAAGAATTTTAGTTTACATGGATTGAATAATTGAAAAAAGTCGAAAAAGTGACCTCCCTTTGTAAATTCTTAGAAATTCGGTTAATTACGTTAGAACTTCAAACAAACCATAATCTTGAAGAAAATTATTTTTCCTATCTAGTGATGCATTGGGTTTTTTTTCTACGTTTACTAGGATCGTTTTTACGGTCGTAAACATGCAAAAGTCTAAACCGTGGATAAAATATTAAATATTTCATTTTCTAATTCAAATTTTAAAAATCGAGTTTCAAATTGTAACATTAGACATTTCAGACAACTTGTATACCAAGTTTCATGTCTATAAGTGGGATAGCTTCGCCGTACAGCACACAAACGCACACAAGGATGTCGCCTTCAGAAGGGTGAAAATTTCAAACTAGTTTTGGCCAGGATTTTCAGTCAAATACTCCACTGTGCGACATTAAAAATTTCTTCCCTCCATAAATATAAATATATCAAAACTGAAAAACAGGAAGAAAAGAAATTTTGTATCGGCAAAACTGGGGGGGGAGGGGGGGACAGCATGACAGCATTCTAATCTCATTCATTAATTTGTTTCTCGGCTTAAGTATAAACAAACAACATAGAATCTGAAAACAGAAAGCCCAATGAGTTAAGTGTGCGCGCATGCGCAGTCGCTGTGGCAAATTTGTGATATCCGCAATTCAACGTCTAGTTGCAACTGTTGGATATGTTTTAGTCTTGATTGAATTTTATTTCCTAAGACAAATTTGGAATATCTGTTAGATCTGTTCTAACCTTGCAATTGCAGTCCGAGATAAACAAACTCTATGAGCTGAGAGTAAGTACATAAGAATTTAGGGAAAATTAGTGATTTTCAAACTTTAATTACTTCGGCCCACGATTTTCCCTGGGGGTTGAATTTTTGTATATGTACTCAATGGCCTCCAAAAATATGTATACAAAAAATCATTACCATAGCCCCCCGGGGGGCTGTGATAGAATCCCGGGAAGGTACAATTTGGGGGGTAAAAACGAGGGGGGAAGGGGAGGGTGTCAAATGGCACAAAAAGCACATCAGTAGGGCACAAGGAATGTGTGTGCGAAATTTCACCTTGATTCCTTTTTTCGTCTGGGCTGTAGCCCTGTCAAAGTAAGCGAAAACGTTTTGGAACAGCGATTTTATAACTTTAATACCTCCTCCCCCTGATGGTCTAGGGGATTATATTTTGGTTTACGGCGTCAGAGGTCACTAGAAATTGAGTGTACCAAAAATCAACTCAGGGGGTCTTCATGGGGCTGAGATACAGAGGGGTGAAAAATTCAAAAAACCCCAATTCGTTCTGTCGCGTAATCTTGTTCTTGGTCGCTTTATTTTCTTTCGTCTTTGGCGGTGGATTTGCCTCTGTTGGCTGCTGACGTTTGGTTTCCTTGGCGGGGCGGTGCGCTCCCGCGTCCCGTGATTACGTGCATAGTGCCTAGATCGTTCGGTCGATTTTCACAAAATTTTTGGCACAAAATTAGCATAGCGGGAAGCACCTTGAAGCGATTTTTCGAAAATTCGATTTTGTTCTTTTTTTATTCCAATTTTAAGAACATTTTACCGAACAAACTATCACAACGTGAACGAACAAATTATTATTACGTGGACTAGCAAATTACTATATGCGACCATGGACGAGCAAATTAAGAAAGCAAATTGGCGAGAAATTCATCATCCATTATTTGTAAATACAGGCGAAAGTACAGGCGAACCAAATGACCTTTTAATTTTCTACTATAGGCAAAGCCGTGTGGGTACCGCTAGTAAGAAATATTTCCTACAGGAGAAATATTATTTTTTTTATGTGCATGCGACGAAACGATTTCAAAATCTTGTCTTGGATAAACTGAAAAGGAATCATTATTTCTTTTATAAAAAAATATATATTAAAATATAAAAAAATATATAAAAAGATATATTATTGTGTCAGATATATTAAATGTGCGGCAGCAGAATTGTTTCATCAATCTGTAATGTTTGTTAAAAATCAAAAAATATTTTTGCAAGATAACCCAACATTCGATTAAGAATAAAATTGAAATTGGCATCGAGAAAGGTTTAAAAATAAGATACTAATATGCAGAAGGGGGCCGTGGTAGCCTGATCGGTAGGGCATTGGACTCGGGGCCGGAGGGGCTCGGGTTCGATCCCCGCTGGTCGAAGACCCACCGTCGTCATTAAAGGGGACTGGGCGACGCTAAATATGCTCGTGGTCTCAATGTCCTCCAAGTGAAACGATACCTCTGGGGGTGCTAGTACCAGGTAGCTATTAGCTCTTGGACTAGTTCTAAATTCTCATTAACTGTTCGATCCGGTGATGGTGCTGCCATCTATCGGTATATAAAATAATGGAGGCAAGGCACTAGTATGCAGACCTCGACATAAAAAAATACAGTTGTAGTCAGTTGTGACTCTTGAATAGAATAGAATAGAATATGCAGAAGGGGGAGGGGGCCGTGGTAGCCCGATCGGTAGAGTGTCGGATTCGGGGCCGGAGGGTCCTGAGTTCGAACTTCGATGGTCGAAGATCCACCGTCGTCATTAAAGGGGACTGGGCGACGTTAAATATGCTCGTGGTCTCAATGTCCTCCAAGTGAAACGATACCTCTGGGGGTGCTAGCACCAGGTAGCTATTAGCTCCTGGTCTAGTTCTAAATTCTCATTAACTGTTCGATCCGGTGACGGTGCTGCCATCCATCGGTATAAAAAATATTGGAGGCAAGGCACTTAATATGCAGTCCTCGACATAAATACAGTTGTAGTCAGTTGTGACTCGGAATCGAAATAATATGCACGGGGGCCGTGGTAGCCCGATCGGTAGAGTGTCGGATTCGGAGCCAGAGTGTCCTGAGTTCGAGCCTCGATGGTCAAAGATCCACCGTCGTTATTAAAGGGGACTGGGCGACGTTAAATATGCTCGTGGTCTCAATGTCCTCCTTGTGAAACGATACCTCTGGGGGTGCTAGCACCAGGTAGCTATTAGCTCCTGGTCTAGTTCCAAATTCTCATTAACTATTCAATCCGGTGATGGTGCTGCCATCTATCGGTATAAAAAAATAATGGAGGCAAGGCACTTAGTATGCAGTCCTCGACAAAAATACAGTTGTAGTCAGTTGTGACTCGGAATCGAAATCGAAAGTAATATGCACGGTAAAAACTATTCAGAAACGTTCCTGGGAAATAATAGGCAACTAATGTGCCAAATTTTTATCAGCAAGACATCTTACAAAAACCTGGAACGTTTTCCGCTAAAAACCAGTAACCTTTCTGAAATTTCCCTTGACACTTTCTGAAGAATTGTGAAATCTCCCCTGTTAAAGTCAGTCATATCTCGAAAACCTTCAAGAAAATTTATGTAGGTTTAATGTAATTTATTACAAACTTCCTGATCTACTAAAAAAGCTTAAGAAGCACCAGAGCAAGCATGGCCAGCATCAAGAAGAATTGCAAGTAAGAACCCCTTGCTTGCAATTCTTGCCTCTCAAAGCTGTTGTTATTCAGTGACTAATTCGCTCGTATTGGGTAGAGCCGTTATCTAGACAGGCCGACGCATCAGCTTAAGTTTAGCCTTTTTGGATCGGATTTTTCATTGTTGCACTGCCAGGGTTACCATAACAAAGTTTCGGATTTTGCCAATTTTGCCGAAAATAATACTTTATATAATAAACAATTCACGTGCCGTTAATAATCGCTCGCAGTGAACAATCACCAAACGCGATTACTCGCCAGAAAAGACAACCACTGGAGCATGCGCTCCGATCCAAAAAGGCTGATCTTAAGCTGATGCGCCGGCTCGTATATATAGGGGCCTTAGTATTGCGAGCTTAAGCAACATTCAGACTGCGTCCGTACAGCACGTGAGCTCCGCTTCTTTCTCCCTAAAACCAGTTTTCGATCGGCGTTGCCACGACAGCAAGTCGTATTGTACGAGACCCGTCAACGGGACAGAAGCTAGATATCTGACGTCTCTGACGTCCTTAGAGTTGGGAGTCGCATTTCATTGATCTCCAGGAGATGAGCGAGCTCTCTCTATTGGGTGAGAGTACTGACATGTGACATGTGCTTTACTCGTATTCGCAAAGTAAGAATACTTCTCCCATTTCGGAAAACGTACGTCTGTCCGCTTCACGTGGCGAACGTGACGTGTGGACGATGTCTGAATTATGCTTTTGTCAATCTGGACGGGCCGTATTTGAGATGTAGCCGATACACTTAATAAACACGATCAGTCAATCTTTAAACTGGTAGATAAAAATATGTTACGCAACAGAGAAAAGTCTGCATTCGCGAAACTTATAACAATTCAGGAAACTTTTTTGCTCGAATACTTGATTTTACGGGGAAATAGATGAAAACCCATAAAATCCTGAATTTCAATGGAAATAACCAGTAACATTTCAGAACTTTTTTACAGTGATAAGTACCCTCTATTTGTGGATTCTTTCACAGAAAATACGGATCTAATCTCTATTGGCTAGAGTTTTAAACCTTTTTTGTTTCTCAAACTTTATTGGTTTTTTTTCCCCTTCCCAACTAAAAAATAGACTGCGGACTTTCACAAGAATCTGTGACGCACGTCGTAACGTCGTGCTGTTTCTGCGACCGGAATTAAATGTATTTAGGGTATTTTGCTAAATATATGTTTATGGTTAGAAAATTGCTTTTGAAAATAAAGACTCCTTTTTAGTCATATAAGGCAAACAGGTAGCTTTTAGAAGTGTAGTAAAACCTCGACTATCCGAAACTCTTTAAACCGAAACCACGTTCAATCGAAGTGGATTCACTGAATTTTTAACCATTGAGCAATCACAAAGTGCTTATTATCCTCTCCTGACTAAAGTTGCTCTGATTTTTCATATTCCATGAATGCGGTTCTTTTTAATATTTATTTGGAGAACAAAGTTTTTGCCTCCATAGTTACAAATCGACTGCAGTTTCATTTTATTCATATTTTTTTCAGAGATTAACTAAAGCATGCTTTACATTTAAAAAGTTTTTTTTTTTTTTTAATGCGAAAGTTATACTTTCTCATGAAAAGAATACCTCTATAGATAGACTAAAACAGCAAAACTTCATTTGAAGACAAATTTTTCCGATTACTGATTAAAAACATTTAAGATTGATAAGAAATAAAAGTACAAGGCCCTATACACTGTAAATAATCTTTATGATGAGCGTACATGTGGAAATTGGCCTTAATTCCTTACCTTTTTTACCACATCGTAATCAACATTTCTTTTTTTTGTATATATGTGCCTCATATTACCTATTCTAAAAAATCACCAGTCATAATATGACAGATGCAAATTTCTTCGTCATTTCCATTCCATTTTGTTTGTAGAAATAAGAAACCCAATGAGTAGTGTCCTATCGCAATTCATGATTGTGAGAAACATAATTTATATTCGAAATATTAAAAGTACAAGTTTAACTTTTACGTTAACTTTTCAATCAGATTTTCTTTTTTATTTATTTACTAGCTTCGTAGTCCGGCATTGTAAGGTCTAACTCGAGAATCAAAGTTATGTCAAGTGACTCATATTCAACTATCAGGCTTGAATTTCAGAAAAAAATGCGATAATAATAATCCAAAGGAGAAATATTTACCTCAAAACAAAAATAAAATTTTATTTAGTCTCAGCCGAAAAAAAAAGTGCCAACGTTCTGAACGGTTTTATTCGCATCTCCAACAAATTACAGGGGGCACTTTTGCCCCCTATAGTTTGTTGGCCACTGTCTAATGGTGGATGAAAAAGGTAAAACAAACACATGCTTTAGCGTAAAAAACGCTTATAAGCCTAGTAATTTTTGTTTGCATGCATGACTTTTTTGCTTTATTCTCTTTAAATTAGTTTTTAAAGTCTTGTAGATATTCCTGGCTCACGTAGAAAAAAATGAGAATTTAAGAAGCATTCTTAAACGTCAGAAATTGATGCAAATTACGTAGTTCGTAGTTCAAAGCAGCCATTTCCGCTATGTTGAATTCGATATTTTTCAATGGGGTTGTTTCCTTCAGCCAAAAGTACTACTTTTAGTCATTGAAATGGATAGAATGGCCAAAAAAATTACATGGAACCAGAAAATAATTTGATTTTTCCAACAGTTTTTCTTAATTTTTTAAAATATCCGATTTTTCAAACAAGGAGTGGTCTTTATGACGTCACAAATGATGCAATTTGGCGCATCTTTCTAGTACGTTTCCCCGTTATGATATAGTTGTCAGATCCAATGTTTTAAGCAGGCTTTTTCAGAAAAAAATACTTTTAAAATTTTGGAAACGACCCCATTCTTGATTGAACTACATTTTCATTGTGGCCATAAAACTGACAAGAATAACATTAAATGTTAAATAATTTAATTATGTGACATTACGAATTATTACCGAAAGAGGAAGATGATACTTCTTTGTCTTGTATGGCTAGCGCTCCTTGTTTTGCATTTGTAGCTGAGTTTGAGTCAAATTGCCGAATCGGTTAATT